>NW_022157928.1:0-23917 GCF_003316985.1 Fusarium coffeatum | reverse complement strand
CCCCCCCCCCCCCCCCCCCCATGGACACAGACCATGCACTGTGAGCCCAATCTTCACCCCAGAGTCTGAGTCTCCGCCGTGGGTTGACTAAGGTCGCAGACGAGATACGCGAGAAGCATGGCCCATCAGCTCTTGGAACTGCGAGACAACTCTGCCCCGCGCGGTCCCTCGTGATGCTCAGCTATCATCCACTCTTGGCTCTAACGAGTCTAATTCAGCAACTTGCAGACGGTTTGCACGCCAAACTAAACGCAGACACACCTGTGAACTAATCAGCCACAGCTTCCTGTCCATCAAGAGCGGGCGGGGCCTTGGATCGTCCGCCTTTCTTTTAACTTGTCTTCGTGTCCCGCCGCGGCTTTTAATTGAGACTCCACCAAACTTGAGACCGTTGTCATCTCATTGTAAGCCTCCTCCAGTTCGCCATTTCCCGATTGCTTGTGGCACAGATCTCTTTATGTGATCTAACTGGCCTTGGCTTCTGGCCAGACACGCCCAAATAGAATACGTCAAAGGCGCCCTAACACGAGCCTTCAAGCTCAGTACCTGCCTTAAACCACAACGTAAAAATTTCGCTTGTAGATCGCCGGTAGACATCGTATGAGCTGGTCCGCACATGAAACCTTGCCGGCACCGAACGGACCCCAGTCTCTTCGCCTCGGCTTAATCCCTTATGGAAAATCACCGCTTGGTGGCTGCGTTTCCCCTCGCCAGTATCCTGGTTTCGCAGCCAAGGTATAATTTAGCTTCTCGTTTTGTTTGGTCTCGATTGTCAACTTGCGCGGTTCTTTCACGTCTTTGAATAACTGAGTCGCTATTGTCTTTCTAGCCTGCTGACAATACTTGAGTCAACAGCCTTCTCCATAAATTTGGGTCCGTATTGCATCATGCTGATGCATTATCCTTGCTTAATTGTCCTCGGCTTGCTGTCTTGTGACGCCTGACCGGCTGGCTACTTCGTCCTTTGGCTGACTTGCGAGTACGAAGCCAATCACATCAGTCCGTGCGGTCGATTCTTAGCTACCAACAAGAGGCGTTTGTCTCGGCCTTCATTCCAATAGCTTCACACCCGGAACGGACCCCTGTTCTTTATGATATGCTTGCTGTTTGAATAATTATTGATGTTAGCGCAGTGGTGCTTATGACTCTTATGTCGAATTTTCTTGGATCCGTCTTGACGCATGGCTAATGCCATTCCGTTGCACAAAAGCTTGTTATCGATGGAGAAATAAAAGCGACCTCTCGCGAAGATAAACAGAGCCAACGGTTGCCTGCTACTGTCAGTCATATATTTCTGACGCGCACTGCGCTCGTGAAATATGTGATTCGAGATCAAGACACCTTGTCTGTCAATTAGGCTGCGTTTTGTATGTTGACATCCAGCTTTTGACGATATTATGAAATGATGATTCTGTTCTCAGATCAAAAAGATGTTAGTATCCACGAATCGACAGATTCGAGCACTCCCAGATGCCCTCCACGGACGCTAGACGCGACCTCGTGAACTCTTCCCCAACGCGCCGCGTTCAATCGAGTACTGTAGGACATCTGGCCCAGCAGTACCCGGCGTCATGCATTTCCCAATACAGCAACCTGCTGCTACCCCGTCCCATCACATGGATCGGCACGCTGCTCCTAGGGTTCTGCTCACCGGCCGCAGCCATGCCTGCAAGCAATATTACCGATGCTGACATTGAATACAAGTTGTTGCAGGGACGTTTAATAATTGAGCAATTATGGGATGTCTGATGCTGTGCTTGTCGAACACCCTGCATGATGGGGTCCATCAACATGCATAGATCATAACCCCGGTGGCAAGCTCAAAAAACCTCGGCTGGTTGCGTCCGCTCCTGTCAACCACAGTTCAGGTGGCACCAGCCTGTTGTCATGTTATGCCTGTGCAATGTTTATGTTGTGGAATTCGTTCTTGTACCAAGCTGCTTCCGTCAACATATCTCGGATAGAAGCAATACCAACGATGGTAGACTGCACTCATAGAGAGCCAGGTTTTCAAGGACTTTGATGACAGTAATGTCGAAACTGGTAGGTAAGCTCTTCGTGGCTACTACCGAGAGTGGCTCTTGTTATCAACCTGGAGCTTGTATTGCCCAACATACAGGTATCCCGTTGGGCCTAGTCGCCTCTAAGATGCGGCGTGGTGTAGACCGTGAGTTAGATTGTTTCCTATATCGGTACTTGTTAGTCAGTCATATACCAATGTAAGAACCACAATAGCAAGGGGCTCCGTTAATATTGGTGGTCTACCTGTAATTCACCATAAAACACCGTTTATAATAACTGATGTTGGTGGCCAACAGGCCCAACTTGAAGGCATTTCATACTTAGGTATGAAGTGGCATCGACAGCAACAACGACGAAGCAGCTTGCTGCTCACATGTTCTGTTGGCGGTCTCGGCTGGGATATGGCACCTTCGTTACCCCGAAGAGATCTTGAAGTCGACGATTTCATCTGACGTGAAATACATGTTTCTCTGGCGCATAAGAAGCACATGCTTATCAACCATTGGCGCAGAACGTTGCATGCATGCTGAGGCTGGATTGGGAGGCGGGCTCTTACTGTAACGTTAAATGCAAATCACGCCTGGTGGGTGTGTGGTTCGTCCGCTCCCAAACAAGATGTTGAATTAGGTTGTCATTAAGAAGATCTTGACAATCAAGTCCGATTGCTCAAGATGCCAGGTTCGAGATATAAATAGAAACTGTGAAAACCGATCAAGAACATCTCGTCTTATTCGCAGACACAAGAATGACATCGAGTTTCACTGTCCATACCAAGTATGCTTCTCATGAAAGGCTTTGGTAGCCCCTAGGGTGCTCAGCAAGAGCTCGTGTGGCGGGCTCGGGCTCGGACTCCGGGAATTAGAATAGTAGAGGTCTTCACTGGGCTTGCACCATTGCATCTCGGCGCGACATTCGATGGGTTGTGAAACAATGCATGTCTTTTTCCAGTCTATCACTATGAAAGTGAACCTTGTGCGCGCGGATAGTGCTGATGCACGAGCAGAAGCTGTTCTTTGGGGTGGGCAACGCCTGTGAATGCTGAACTCGTCATAATATTCTGTTGACTCTCAGGGGGTATGCTTGCCTAAGAATGTCGATGTATCGGACACCAACTAAGAAGATCTCGATATGTACACAGCATACCTATGCAGGTGTTGACTTATAGTCGGCTAGAAATCATCATGGTAGTCTGTATATCGATACATTTCACTTGAGACGTATTCGAGAAGTATTATGTCTCCAGTTTCGTGACCTGACACTGCTTCTTGCGATTTGGTGACTTTGCTATTAATGAACTGAGGCTTCTGCGTCTTTTAAGAGCATGATCTTACTGCCGACTTTTCTGTCTGCTCTATCTGGTGAGAAGTTCAACAAATACTAAAGTAGTGTCGATTCTCAGAGTAATTTGGACTCGTTGAATTGGGGACGTGTAAGTGATGTCTGATTGAGAAGTGGAGCGAACTGTTCGCTAGGAATTCATCATTAATGGGTCAAGTTCCCTCAAACCGAAGCGTTTAAAGCTTGAATACGAAGCATAGTTCGTGCGATTGATGTTCATCTTCACAAATTATGAAAGGGTAACGAAATCTACGGAAGGAAGGACCAAGAAAGAAGGTCAAGTGAAGTTGCGGCAGGAGAGCACGTGACGAGGTAATCATGTGACAAGGACTGTTGGCTGAACGCAAGCTTCTCGGAGTGAGCTGAAGACAAACAGTATGTAGTTGAGAATGTCTGGCTCTAACAGCCATTTCATTTCCATTTGAATATTCTGTTGTTCGATCAATCAAGATATCACAATTGCGTAGGTCACAATCGTGCCTGCCATAGTTACCAAGGTACTTGTTGCTGACTTATCGACTATCGATAACAAGACCCACTATCATCGCGAATGCTTTGCAACCAAGAGTCTTTTCATCATACAAACTCATCAACTCACTGCATCGCTAGAGAAAGAATCTAGCAAAGATGGCGAGTTTAAAACGATCAACCGAGTCCGATCCCCAGGCTTCAAATATTTCTAGCAAGGTTTATGTCCGCTCAACCAGAAGTGGCAAAGTGCAGAAAATTGTGAGAGAAGTCTACCTACGAACCGATATTCCTTGCTCTTCCCAGCTCTGCAAGGCCTGTCTTCAGGACGCTCCTCGAAATGCCGCCCAGCAAGGTGAGATGCCTCATCGTATCCCGGTATTACAGCTTGTTAACACTCATTATAGCTCAGTCTTTTGTCCTTTCGGACAAGCCTGCGGGCACCAAGACTTACTCTCAGGGTCATTACTTAGTCCCTGATACTAACGCATTGCTTAACGCGATGGACCTTTTCGAACAAAGCTCAGCCTTTTATGATGTTATCATCCTGCAAACAGTGCTGGAAGAGCTACGAAATCGATCACTGCCTCTGTACAACCGTCTAGTGGGGCTTACCAAGAGTGAGGACAAGAGATTCTACGTCTTCTTCAACGATTTTAGGCTTGAAACGTTTGTCCATCGTGATGCAAACGAAACTGTCAATGATCGCAACGACAGGGCTGTTCGGTTAGCTGTCAAATGGTACGGCGAGCATCTTGCCAAGACCAAGGCGAAGAAGGTTCCAGCTGTCGTGATGCTTAGCGATGACCGAGAAAACCTTCGCAAGGCTAAAGAGGATGGCCTGAATGCATCATCCCTGCGAGACTACGTTGGTACTCTCGAAGACGGCGAGAGGCTTCTCGACATGGTGGCAGAGGCCCAAACCCAAGGATCCTTCAAGACGCAGGGCCAGATGCTCTATCCTGAATATTTCACCCTATCAAAAATGATGACCGGCGTCAAGGCCGGGTTGATGCACCAAGGTATCTTCAATGTCTCGCCATACAATTACCTCGAGGGTTCTATCAAAGTTCCGGCGTTCCCAAAGCCTCTTCTAGTCCTCGGTCGTGAGAACATCAATCGATCCGTCGATGGTGATCTTGTAATCGTCGAGGTTCTTCCTCAAGATCAATGGAAGGAGCCCTCAACAAAGATCATCGAGGAGGAGGCCATCACTAAGAATGAAAATGCCGACGTGGAGGAGAGCCAGGATTTTGTCTCAGAAAAAGAGCGAAAAGCCCTTCAAGAACAGGTCAAGAAGACTCAGAAGAGCGCGTCGGAGAGCAAACCCCAACCCACGGCCAAGGTCGTCGGTGTAGTCAAGCGTAACTGGCGTCAGTACGTTGGTCACATCGACCCTTCGTCGGCGAGCAAGGCCTCCTCTAGCCAAGGTCGCAAACAGGACAGCGTTTTCCTGATTCCCATGGACAAAAAGATCCCCAAGATTCGTCTTCGTACGAGACAGGTTGGTGACCTTCTCGGCAAGCGTCTTCTGGTAACCATTGATGCTTGGGAGCGCGACTCGAGACATCCCGTTGGACACTTTGTACGATCTTTGGGTGAGCTGGAAACCAAGTCTGCCGAGACCGAGGCTCTGTTGCTTGAGTGGGATGTTCAATATCGACCGTTTCCCAAAACCGTGTTGGACTGCCTTCCCAAAGAGGGTCATGACTGGAGGGTGCCTACAAGCATGGACGATCCTGGTTGGAGGCAAAGAGAGGACCTCCGGGGACTCCTCATCTGCAGTATTGATCCAGTTGGCTGTCAGGATATTGACGACGCCCTTCATGCCAAACAGCTATCCAACGGAAATTACGAAGTCGGTGTCCACATTGCTGATGTCTCCAACTTTGTCAAGCCTGCCAACGCTATGGACACTGAAGCTAGTATCCGAGGTACCACCGTCTATCTAGTGGACAAGCGTATCGACATGCTTCCTCCCCTGCTTGGTACAGATCTCTGTTCGCTCAAGCCTTATGTCGAGCGATTTGCCTTTTCCGTACTCTGGGAGTTGAACGATAACGCCGACATTGTCAATGTTCGTTTCACCAAGTCTGTCATCAAATCACGAGAAGCTTTCAGCTACGAACAGGCCCAGCTACGAATCGACGACGATTCCCAACAAGATGATCTTACCAAGGGCATGCGCATGCTTCTCATGCTCTCCAAGAAGCTCAAGAAGAAGCGAATGGATGCCGGTGCCCTGAGCCTCTCTTCCCCAGAAGTTAAGGTGCAGACGGAATCTGAGACATCTGACCCAATCGATGTCAAGACAAAACAGCTGCTCGACACCAATTCTCTTGTCGAGGAATTCATGTTGTTCGCCAATATTAGCGTCGCGGCCAAGATCTACGAAGCCTTCCCTCAAACTGCTATTCTACGTCGCCACGGTGCTCCTCCAAAGACCAACTTTGATGAACTTTCGAACCAGCTACGCACAAAACGTGGCATGGAACTACGCACCGATTCTAGCAAGGCCCTTGCCGATTCTTTGGATGAATGCGTTGACCCCGATGAGCCCTTTTTCAACACCCTTGTGCGTATCATGGCCACTCGCTGCATGATGAGCGCCGAGTATTTCTGCTCCGGTACCCAAGCCTATCCCGAGTTCCGCCATTACGGTCTTGCTTCGGAAATCTATACTCATTTCACATCTCCCATTCGTCGTTACGCCGATCTCCTCGCTCATCGACAGCTTGCCGCTGCCATTGACTACGAAGCCATTCACCCCAACGTTCGCAGTCGAGGACGTCTGGAAGCCGTATGCAAGAACATCAACGTGCGACATCGCAACGCCCAAATGGCAGGCCGTGCCAGTATCGCCTACTATGTCGGCCAGGCTCTTAAGGGCAAGGTTGCTGAGGAGGATGCGTTCGTGATGAAGATTTTCAGCAACGGCTTCGTGGTCCTGGTACCACGCTTTGGTACTGAGGGCCTTATTCGACTGAGGGACCTTGCAGAGCCCGAGCCAGAGGCCGAGTTCGATGCTGAGACTTATACACTTACCACCAAGGGAAGCCGAAATGTCAAGGTCGAGCTGTTCCAAAAGGTCAGGGTCAGAGTCCGTGATGAAAAGGATGAGATGACCGGCAAGCGTGGCGTCAAGATGGAATTGATCGAGGCTTAAACAAGATAAAAACATGATTCGGATAGGGGGTATACAGCATAATGCATAATCTGCAGTCACTTGGTATAAACATGAAGGAGTTTTTAGGTAGACAGAATGTTTTTTTACGAATGTATATGCACGGATCTAAACCGTTCTAACAGCCATCCTTGAAACGCCAAACTTTCCAGTGAAGAACTCATGTAACCCGTCCGTCAAAGTTGCTAACAAACCACCACAAAGCTTTTTTCTTTCCTTACTGCTCCATAGCATCCTCGACGTCAGCGCTGTCGTCGCCCCAGAGACCCTCCAACTTGAATTCGGCAGCCCACTCGGTGACGATCTGCTTCTGGTCAGCAGCGACCTCATCCTCGCCAGCGTTCTTGATGGCGGGCTTGGCAGCGGTGGCTGTAGATTCAACAGCAAGGACAGGAGGCTCAACCCATCCCTGGATGCGGCCGTCTCGCCAGTCGGTGACGACTGTCATGGCGGCGGCAGGAAGGTTGGGAATGCCACCGCGACCAAGACGACCTCGCTTGCGGGCGACCTGGACAAGGAAATCGGTCGTAAAATCGCCGTCAGCGCGGTTAGGGAGAAGAGCAGGAATGTCGTAGACGTTTGTAAGCTTCTCCATGAGATCAGGAGAAGCGGATAGACGCTTCAACAGAAGGGTGACAGCAGGAATGGGGTCGTCAATCTGCTTGGGAGGAACAGCGTTAAGGAGAACCAGGTGGGCATGTGCCTCAGTAGCGTTCTTAAGAGAGACAAGACCGGCGGACTGTGTTGAGGAAGACGAGGGGAAGACGACACCAGGGGAGTCGAGAAGAGTAAGCTTGCTGTCAATCTTGACTGATCGGATGCTCGTGGTAACACCTGCCTCAGCACCAGCAGGGCAGGCCTTTGAAGAGCTGCCACCCTTTCCACTCATCCTGGACAGGAGCGCGTTGATAACGGAGCTCTTACCAACATTGGGATAACCAATAACACCGACGGAAACAGCACGCTTCAATTGTCGGCTAGCAGCAAAGCTCTTGAGAGCCTTGAAGAGCGTAGCAGAGGTGCTCTGAACAGTCAGGTCGCGGTGGTTGAAAGTGTGTGCATTGGGAGCGGCGCCAGAAGCTCGGAGAGGCAGAGTAGGGAAGTAACGGCGAAGGTAGATGAGCCAGTCTCGGAGAACCTTGGGAGGGATCAGATCGACCTTGTTGATAACCAGGATAAGTCGCTTGCCACCAGCTGCGGCAGCCATGACCTGACGCTCCACCTCGCGAGAACGGGTGCCCTCAGGGTCGCGTGCATCAAGGACGTAAAGGACAACATCGGCTTCCTCGACAACTTGCTTGAAGACTCTGTCGTAAGTCTTTCTTGAAGAGGCTTGGCCAATTGACATCTCAGGGCCACGGTCGTTGTCGGAATCGTCACTGTCGTCCTCATCCATGTCGTCGTCCTCTGCGAGCTGTCGGTCATAGGTGGCGGCGGCAGCGCGAGCGCTGGCAATAAGAGCAGCCATGGGGTTTGACTCGTCGATATCGTCATCCATCTCGTCATCGTCCATCTCGTCGGCGGAGTCAACCTCGACATCGGCCATGGCGTTCTCGTCCTTGGTGCCCGTCTTTGCGGCCTTGGCCAATTCCTTTCGTTTTTGCGCCATCTCGGCCTTCTTAATGCGGTTCTCCTCAATCTCCTGGAGCAACTTCTCCTTGTAAGGGAACAGGTTGGGGATACCAGGGTCCTTCTTTAGCTTTGTTCGCCATTCCGGGTTCTTCTTTGCGAGCTTGCGCTCCTTCTTTTGCTTTGCGACGGACGCCTTTTGGATCTTGTGGCGAAGACGAACGGGAGTTCGCTTGGACTTGGGCTCTACAGCAGATTAGGGATGAGTATTATAGGGGGTGGTAGTTTTGTATCTTACTCTTGGGTTTGTTGATTGAGCCGGCCATTGTGAAATTTCTGACTTGATTATGTCTCTATCGGCTTGTCTTGTTCCACCACGAACCTCGATCAAAAGTTTGAAAAATTAAGTGGGATGGCTTAATTCTGCCGATTTATTTTTCAGACCGCTTTTCTTGTCTCCCCCCCTCCGGAAAGGTACGTACCTTTATCTATGCTCACCACCTTGGGAGTTCTCGAATTGGTATATGGAAGACAAAAAGTCATCACAGTATTGTAATAGGAAGCTTCTATTAAGTCAGCTAGTTCATATTTACTCAGCATATTCAGCTATAGTTTTTTATGAGAATGAACAAGCCTATGGCTTGGATGTATGAGAAGACTCAGACGGACAACTTGTCTCCCTGCGTTATACTAAGTAAATGTACAGTTAATAATTGATAAAAGAGTAATTAGCAGTTCAGTCCCTTGTTCATTATCTATCTAGGTCTGGCATATCTCAGTAGTTTCGAGAGTTGATGTTAGTATCTAACACAAGACTACCTTAGACTTACACGGAGCCAAACCCGAGACCCGATAACGTAAACCCGAAAGTTGCTCCTCATGAGGGCACTTATTAACATGATCATCACTGAGACCGAGAGGCGAAGGCTTTCACTTCTAGAATTATAGCCGAACATAGGATAATTCGACAACTTAAATAAGTTGTGGTTATTCTTATTTCTGCTCTTCAAGATCTTCAAGATATCAATAGAATTCATCTTTAAGCAACACTACAGCAATGTCTTCAGACCTCACCCAACGAATCCAGTCCAAGCTCGACGATGCTATAGATCGTTATATTGCTCGCAACCCACGATCCAAGTCCTTGCATGATGAAGCAGTCAAGTCCATGCCTGGTGGAAACACAAGAACTGTTCTTCATACCAGCCCATTCCCAGTTGTAATCAAGTCTGGTAAAGGACATCAGGTCACCTCTGAAGATGGACATGTGTAAGTGGTTCTAGATATTGGAACCGAAGCAGTAGCTAATAGTTGACTTAGTTATACAGACCTGACTGGCGAGTTCACGGCAGCTCTTTATGGACATTCCAACCCTGTCATTCTCTCAGCAATTCGAGATGTGCTGGACAATGTTGGTATGAATGTGGGTGGCAACACAGCTCAAGAGCAAATATTCGCCCGCGAGCTTTGCAGTCGCTTCAATATTGAACATGTTCGCTTCTGCAACTCTGGTACTGAGGCCAACATCCACGCTCTGGCAGCTGCGCGAGCTTTCACCAAGAAGAGAAGAGTGGTGACTTTCAGCGGGGGCTACCACGGCGCTGTCATAGGCTTCAAGGGAGGAAAGCCAGAAGCCAATAATGTGGACATGGATGACTGGGTAGTGGCCAGATATAATGATCTTGAAAGTGCTCGCGCTGCTATCGAGGGTGAGGATGTCGCTGCTGTTTTGCTAGAAGGTATGCAGGGCTCTGGAGGTGGTCTGTCAGGGAAGCCAGAGTTTCTGCAAGGTATACAAGAAATTGCTGCAAAGGTGAGTCTTGCTTTGTTCTTAAATATTCACTCTCATGCTGACGAGAGGTAGGCTGGCGTCTTGTTCATCATTGACGAAGTCATGACTTCCCGTCTTTCTGCGGGAGGCATCTCCGAATTAAGAGGTCTCAAGCCAGATCTAAAGACTTTTGGTAAATATCTCGGAGGAGGTCTTGCTTTTGGTGCCTTTGGCGGAAGGGCGGATATTATGGCAGCCTTTGATCCTCGATCTCCGAATGCCCTCTCCCATTCAGGCACCTTCAACAACAACACTCTAGTGACCCATGCCGGATATGCTGGCTTGACCAAAGTCTACACTCCTAAAGTCTCTGTCCAGTTTACCAAATCTGGTGATGAGCTGAGAGAACGACTTGATGCAGTAACTGAGGGCACGAGGGTAGTCTTTACTGGTGTCGGTACGATCATGGGAGTACATTTCCCAACGAATGGCGATCGCATATTTGAACGATCTGGGGAAATCGAGGAAATCGACACCTTGAGAGATCTATTTTGGTGCGAGATGATGGAAGAAGGATTCTGGATTGTGCGCAGAGGATTCATGGCTCTTGTGCTGGGAACACCAGCAGCTGAGCTTGATAGGTTTGTCGCTTGTGTTGAAGCCTGGATTTCTAAGCATGCCGACATAGTGAGGCTGTAGAGACAAACGATATGCTCAGTGTCTATATAAATTAATTGTCATATAGTCTTTGGTTTAAGATATAATTGAGTATAAGAGGACTTGTTAAAGTATACAATCGTAAGCACTGATTGGCTCCGCGCATGTCGAATGTCTCCACATAATTCTTGAATTCAGTCCAGGTCAATAGTTCATCCTTTACGCTTACAACCGTGCTTTTCTTTCCATCCCAGCTTCGCGCAAATCAACCTCAACATCGACCCGAACTCCATCAATACTCATTCCCACTTAGCCACGGCCTCTTCATCAATATGGATTTCCAAAACCGCGCTGGCTCGAAATTCGGCGGTGGAGGTGTAGCCTCTCAGTCCGCCACAAACGCCGACCGTCGCGAACGTCTTCGAAAGCTCGCCCTCGAGACTATCGACCTCGACAAGGATCCTTACTTCTTCAAGAACCACGTCGGCTCTTTCGAGTGTCGTCTGTGTCTCACTGTCCACCAGAACGACGGTTCTTATCTCGCCCATACCCAGGGAAAGAAGCATCAGACCAACCTCGCCCGTCGCGCTGCTCGCGAGCAGAAGGAAGGCCGCCAGGGCGCTGTCGATCCCGCCACTGGTCTGCCCATCGGTGTCACAGGCGCAGGTTTTGCGCAGCGTCGCAATATCGTCAAGATTGGTCGCCCAGGATACAAGATCACAAAGATCCGCGATCCGGTTTCTCGACAGCAGGGTCTACTCTTCCAGCTTCAGTACCCTGACGCAACACCCGAAACATCGCCCAAGTGGCAAGTCATGAACGCCTTCACCCAGCACGTCGAGGAGCCCGACAAGAACTTCCAGTATCTGCTTGTCGCAGCCGAACCATACGAGACAGTCGGTTTCAAGATCCCAGCGCGTGAGCTCGACAAGCGCGAGGATAAGCAATTTGCCTATTGGGACCCGGATGCCAAGGAGTATTGGATCCAGGTTATGTTTATGACAGAGCGTGAGGAGCGTTTCAATGCCGCTCCTGGATTGACAGCGAGGAGGTAATGATGCATACTTAAATACCCTCTGATGTGGTCATTTGTACATTGGGAGTCAAGAAAGGGATCTTTAGGTCACGGTATGGCGTTCAGGGGTTTTTCACATGATCGCCCGACATTTGGTTATCAAGTTTTGGGCAAGCAGCATAAAGAATCGTTTTGGTGCAATATATGGACGAACGACGTTCATAGTGTAGGATTCAGTCGGGGTTCAAAAAGTCAAGGTCGCTCCTCGCTAAGACTTGCGAAGACATAGACTACAGAATCGAAAACACCTTCTTACAGCAAGTAATTCTAGTCCATGTGCATACACGCTCGTCCATCCACTGCTATGCTCAAAAGTAGCTCTTGGTTCTCTTGATTATTATTGACTTGTATGACAATGCCTGAAAATCTCATATTTTGTTACATGACCTCTGTGATGCAAATTCCAGACAGCAAACGTCTTAAACCCCCGCTTGTATGCATTTCGTCTAGACTTGTCCTCCGATTCCAACATCCCCAAAAGATACGTCGAGACAGCAGAAAGATCAATCAGAAGGCCAGTCCTTGCTATACAACAAATGCCTTGTCTCGCCGTACCACAGACAGCTATTAAGAAGCCGGCATGTTTGTGTTATCCAGTTCACCACCGCTATTACAGTGATAGCGAAGCAAAGCCCGTTCACAGAACTGAGCCTATTTCGTGTGGATAAAACAGTTGGCGATGGCAAGTTGGCTATTCCATTACATTTATCGGAAGTTGTTATCAAACCGCTTGAATGTGTAACCAATGAAGGGCAAGCTCATCTCGGGAGACTCCTCGACCGTTCGGCCTGATTGGATGGCTTGGGCCTTGAGGACAGTAGCATTATCAGTCTGATCAATCTCGTCAGTCGGGAAGTAGGTGGTGTCAATGTTAGAAGTCAGGCGAGGCTCGAAAGGTGCGCGGATGCGGCGCAGGCTGTCAAACTCGACGCCACGGAAGAAAGCATGGCTCTTGATTTCGTGCGCACCACCGCGACCGAGACGGTTCTCTGTGTTACAGACCATGCTGTTGAAAGTTAGCCATCGCATCTTGAATGTTGGTAAAACTGGTGCCTTACCTTCGGATCAGGTGCTCCGCATCGGTGCCGAGTGTTATGTCATCAGGGAAGTAAAGAGTTTGTCTCCAGTTCACGATCTTGCGGTAGGTGTCGTGGCTATCCTCGGCGCAGAATGGGGGCCATCCAACAAGACACTCGAACATGATGGTACCAAGAGACCACCAATCACAGTCAAAGGTGTATCCATGGCCAGTGAAGATCTCGGGGGCGATGTAGTCGGGAGTTCCGACAGTTGAGTAAGCCATCAGTCTTCGGGATCGTCGCCAGTCATTGATCTGAGATCGGTTACTGACAGTCAGGTTGATCTGATCGATGGCAACAGAGTTACGGTCGCGCGGCTTGTTAGACCGTCCCTGAAGGAGCTGCTGGTAATAGTTGTTGTCATGGAGTCTATGGAAACCGGTTGACAGACCGAAATCGGTAAGCTTGACGTGACCGCCCCGGTCGAGCAGAATGTTGTCGGGCTTGATGTCTCTGTTTAAGGGTTAGACAGGTTTCGAGAACGACAAAGGTAGTCGCAGTGTGGTACATACCGATGAATGAAGCCCAGTTTGTGTACTGCTTCAATAGCAAGAACGATTTCTGCAATGTAGAAACGAGTAATATCTTCAGAGAAGATTTCGTACTTGATCAGCATTGTCATGAGATCTCCACCAGGCAAGAACTCCATTAGCATGTAAAGGAAGTACGAATCCTGGAATGTGGTGTATAGCTTGACAACCCATGGACTGTCTGACTCGGCGAGAATATCTCGTTCTGATCGGACGTGGGCAAGCTGGTCCTTCTTGAACATTTCTGTTTTAATGAGTGACTTCATGGCGTAGACCTTGCCATCTCCCTTCTTTTGCACAAGCTTGACCTCTCCGAAAGCACCCTTTCCGATGATCTTGACAGTGTTGTAGTTCTCGGGCTTGTCCTTGGTACGCAGGAAACGCAAGTACTGGCCTTCTTTCCTACCGGCGGTGGACCACAGCTGCTCACGTCTAGCAGCGCCCTGGGAAGGATCCTGAAGCTTCTGCTCCAGCTCACTCTGTCTGTTGAATTGTCGCGAGTTAGCTTACACTCTCCAGTTTACCGGGAAACCTTGTGCTGCTGCTCCGTACCTTTGGTTGCGCTCGCGTGCACGCTTGACACTGTCCTTGAAGAAGTCGGCAGCAAGCTGGGAGCACTTCTTCTGGTTGCTATTGGCATTGGTGCCATATCTATCAGGGTTTCGCTCAGGTGCTCGTTGGAATTCCTCGCCGGGGGCGGAGGATTGGGTAGGCATGGGAGGGGCGTTCATATAGTTGTAGCCAGGCTGCTGTCCTGAACTGCCAGCGGTTCTAGGACGCTGGCCTGGCGAAGGACCTCGAGCATAACCCTGCCCTCTGGCAGCGCCACCGAGATTCTGGTGAGAAAACTGATGGGCGAGGCCGGTGTTGGGGTCGTTGGTGCCCGGTGTGTTGGATCGTTGTTGATAGCCCGCACCCTGCTGATAATCGCTGGCCTGCTGCTGTTGCTGGCCGCCATACTGGGCATATTGGTTCTGGTTAAAATAACCCTGGGGCGCATAGCCAGCGGCATATTGCTGCTGCTGTTGCTGCTGTTGAGGCTGCAGTCCACCGGGCTGTTGACCAGATGCTGAAGGAAAAACAGGTTGAGGGAAGGTCGAAGGCGTAGTGGGATAGGCGGCCCTGTCTGAGGCGGTCAAACGATCGTTGCCATTACCAAAGTTGAGGTAGAGGCGATTGTTGCTGTTGTTGGGATCCATCTTGTCTGATTGCGGCGTCTCTATCGCCTCGTTTCGCCGTAATACCGTCTCGACAAGTTGGTGACGGCGAAAGTAAAGGTGAAAAGAATCGGATCAAGACTGCCAGGTGGGAGTCGAGATGGCGGATAGGTTTCAGGGGAGGGTCAAGTCCAGGGGCTTGTGCTTGTGGAGGGGAGAGCGAGGGGCGGCGCGCGGGACTGGACTAGGTTAATTGGTAAGTGGTACCAAATACAGTACAATTCAAGGTGAGGTAAGGTATACCTACCGGCGTACTGTAGCACCAGAGCCACTTCTGGCGGAGCACGAATAGAACTTGACCAGGACTTTGCAGCTAGAAACCAGCGCACGGTTGATAGTCTCAGATTAGATGAACGGATAGGAAATTGATTTGAGAATAGAGGGGAATTGTTTCTGCAGGCTCATGTATCAGTAAACGTACATCTCCAGAACCCAATGCTAAGGTACTGTATCTAGCCCAAGTTGGCAGTACTAAGGTTAATGCTGCCAGCTCTGCACTGCACTGCACGATACTGTACTGAGTCGAAACAGCAGGGATCTGGCTACTGTCCGCTCCTGAGGCAAAAGTTCAAAGCACGAATTGTTTCCATTGGTTTTGGCTTGGCTTGGGTTAACAATGACAGCTGGCAGCCAACTACTACTGTAAGAGGGGGAGATCCGAGGGGCTTAGATGGAAGTCTCTCTACCTAAGACCGGGCGGCGGCCTGGATCGGGGCAGTCTAGTTCATTTTTAGGGAGTTGCCATGTTTCTAGTGATGCGCTGTTGCTGCTATGAAACCCACTTCACCCACCCAACCTAACTGAGATCCATTGTAGCTCATGGATGGGATTTTAGCATTTGGTTGTTCGAGTAATACTGGATTTGCATGTGTTTGGTAGGATACCATTATGATGGTGTATGGTTGTATCATCTGCGTAACTTGGTAGAAACCATTCACTCAGCCTAATTGATATCCATATTCTTCACTACTTACCTATCTGATTCCTGTTCTAACTCTAGAAAACTAATGCACTGAGGAACTCCTGATTACACCTTCATCTCAAGCTAGTTCGACACCGGTAAGCGGTGCTGGTGGTGAATCAATCGTGGACTAGCCATGCTTCGTCCATCTCTCGTTCCTCCGTCTATGTTCTCATCTCAAGTATTAAAGCTTACAGCGCATCTACAAACCTTCCATTCTTCTAGACTTGCCCTTGCTTTGCTGTACTGGAGATCTCTTAGGGGCCGAATCCCTGCCGCTTGTGTTTCCCCAGATTGGATAATGGGTTGCTGTACGGACGGATATGCACGCACGTCCTGTAGCACAGTACGGGCTGTTATAGCCATCATCCATACAATGTACTGGAGTACTATGTATTCCTGAGCCTCAGGTGAACCTGTCACTTGCATGTCGCAGGGTCCTCCACCTTTCTTAACCCTTAGGTACCTATAAAACAACTTCAACTTCCAGGTTTTCAGCCTCGGGACTATCCTGGCCTGTTGTAGATAGATGAACTCTGACGACATGTCATTTGTTTCTTAAATGTCCAATCAATTGAATCATTTCGGATAGCATTTATCTTTTATTAATCCAACCCTTTAACAATTGCAGATGGACCTCACCCATGCTCGGCTCGGCTTCTGTGACATCCGTCTATCGCTTGTGTTTTCCACATGGCGGTTCACCAGGGGTCCCTGGAGATGGCCGTTGAGAGGACTGCACTGTTGTAATACAAAGCCAGTCGACCGACACAACGTGATCATGAATGAATAGCCTAAGGACTGCTAACAATTATTTAAACAAGTACGCGAATGGATGGATAGTATGTAATCGCAATAAGAAACCGTCAGCCACCGAGATCAAGTCATCTCTGTACAACTTCGTAGCTAGGTGAACTCGGTAAGACAGACATACAACAGATACAATTCGGGGTCAAACTTGATCGTTAAGCATATTTCCTTCTTTCGTCTTCATGTTGATGCCCCGGGGCCAAAGTATTTCCATTCCGCTCTCGGGACCTTATCGGAGCTGCTTATCGCCGTTTTTTTCTTCAAGCGATCCGACCTAGCGGCAAGGCCGATATCAAGACGCTCGCTACCCCGCGGTCCATAAGGTTTTGAAGGCCTCGGCGTAGTATATTTCGAGCTTTCCAGTCTTTTCAGTCAAGACTGCCATAATACATATACACAATGGCCGACTCTAATCCCCCACCGCAGCAGCCCGCTGCTGGCACCGGCGCAGCCTACAAGGCGCCCAGTCCTAAGCCGAAACAGAACCCAGCTCTACGAATGATGGGCCTGCCAAATCTTCCTCGAAAACTCCCTTCACGTAACTGGCTCATTTTCTGGGCCATCACTGGTTCTATTTCAGCAGCTATTATCTACGACAAGCGCGAGAAGAAGAGGGCTACAGCCAAGTGGAAGCATGTCGTCGCTCCTCTCGCAACCGACTTAATCCCCTCAGCGAGCCACCTCCCTCGCAAGCTGACAATCTACCTCGAATCACCCCCTGGGGACGGTCTACGTGTTGCGCAGGATCACTTTATTGAGTATGCGAAGCCCGTCCTGGCAGCTTCTGGCCTTGACTGGGAGTTCGTCCAAGGGAGACAACAGGGTGATGTGAGAGCCGCCGTGGCAGAGAAGATTCGTCGCGAGAGAAGACAGTACGAGCGATCAAGCGAAGAGGATCTACAAACAGACGAGGCGATAACCGCTGCTTTGAGGAAGAAGAACAATATACCAGAATATGACGGTGTCAAGGGTGATATCGTCTTCGGCCTACATACATGGAAGGAGTATATGCGAGGACTACACGAAGGCTGGCTGGGTCCTCTTGATCCTCCTGCGAAGCCCGAGACGGAGACAAAACCTGTCGCCATCGAACCGGCTGCTGAGACCCCCAAGGTTGAGGGCGAACAGACTGAAGAGAAGAAGGAAGAGCCTAAGGAGAAGAAAGAGGAAGAGAAGAAGCCTGAGCGACCACCTCAACCAGTTCCCTACAACACCACCGCCGACTACCCCCTGGCTAGTCTTCCCACCAATATTCCTGCCGAATTCTCCCCCTCCAACCCCATCCCTCTCCCCCACCGTCTCGGCTTCCGCCATACTCTTGTCCGTCTGAACCGTTTCTTCAACCGCCGCAAGCTCGCCGACGAAATTGGTCGCGAAGTTGCCGCTGTGTGCTTCGCTGCTTCTTCTCGGGAATGGCGCGAGGCCGATGGCCAGTACGAGCAGCAGCTCGTCCTCAAGCACGAAGAGAAAGACTGGGTCAAGTCAGTATGGAACACCGAGGAGCCTGTCAAGAAGGACGACGACAACGCAGCAACCACGCCTGCTCAGCCCCCCAAGGAGAAGATCTGGCCTGCGCCCATGGTCGTTGACCCTAGGTTGGCACAGCGCATGCGACGCTTTGAGATGAGCCCCGAGATCGAGGCCCGCGCCGCTCAAATCAAGGTCCCTGAGGCCGAGGTTGAAGGTTGGATCAAGGGAAGCCTCCGCAGCTTGTGGAACTGGACTGTTGAATCAGCGACCGCCAAGCCCATGCGACCGAATGTTGGAAACGTGGACAGTGATGAATAGAACAAGGTGTTGCATTTGTGAGATATAAAAAGGAGCGCGGCTTGGATATGTGCCGCTGTGTAGTTCTGTGTACTATTATTACAATCACTTTTCAGGGAGCATCTTATGATCGAGGGACCATTTGTATCTATTATGCCTAGGCGAAGGCAGGGTTTCTTCTGTGTGTATGATACAGCGAGGGACGCTACTTGTTGATGATCTATTATTTGAGATGACAATGTATATACTCCCTTTCAATATGGAGTCTCCGTCTCCAATAAGCCTGTGCAGCATCTTCATTCATCGTCGGAGTCACTCCCATAGCTCACCAGCGCTAAGCCCTTCTTCTCCGGCGGCTTCGCAGCTGTTTGAGGTGCGACTTTTGGCTTTTCGCGCTTCTCAGCATCCTGTCCTGTAGTTTCTGCTGACTCCTCGTCCTTTTTGCTAGTTTCCTCCGCAGCGCTCACCTTACGCCTCAAGCCCTTGACTTCCTTCTCCTTGTTGCGTTTCCGCTTACGGCCAATCTCCCATGACTCGCCTCCTTCTTGCACATCAGCAGACTGATCTTGAACGGTGTCGCCCTTTTGCTGTTGGCGAAATGCTTTGAGACCCTCCTCTGTCTCCCGCTTTACGCGTTCCTCTTCAGCACGCTTGTTGGCGCGTATCTCATCCAAGAATTCTATCTCGTCATCGTCCAGTGCGCGGAACTGATTGCGTATCTTGGACTGTTCTTCAAATTCTGCTTGCTTCGCCGCTATTGTTCCGCATTTAGCATTATGAAATTATCTCATATCTCGAAAGGGAAGTCACCTTTGTTTGCCTGAAGGACATCGTACAAGCTTTTCTCCCCTTCTCCTGTGGCCGACTTGATACGCTGCTCTTCGCGTCTCTTCCTTTCATCTTCCAGTTGTTGTTGAACTTGTTCCCATTCTTTGGCTTTTGCAGAGCTATGAAGGGGCTGCTGACTGGTGCTTGATCCCGTATCATTCACATCTTTAGAAATATCCCCAGACGAGCCAATTTTGCCCGCAGACACAAAGCGGTTGGACATAGTTCGACAGTGGTTAGATTTTGGTGATCAAATGAGAAGGTATAGCTTGAAAGAGGTCACTGCGAGACATCAATGAATAAATAAGTCAAGCGAGGGTCGATGTTTGTCAAACTCAAGCATTGCAATTGTAAATAAGTGAGAACGATCTATCCGATAATCTGCCGCAAGCCGACAATGTAAGTTTACTAACGCAGCCGCATTCACGCCATCACCAAAAATCAAAGATGAGATACAGGTTTTGAGGATTTTTCTTTATTTGAGTTAAACTATGAAGCAAGGCACTCCTTGCGAAATTCAAGATCAAGATCAACGGAGTGGGATCCCGTATCAACTCTATGGTATTCTACAACTCCCACCTTGATTCAAATCAAGTAAAGTAAATAAAGTAACCCAATCCTTTGCATGCACAAGAGGAATAAAGAATGCTTCTAACACCTTTTTTATTTGCGCACCAAGTACACAAAAGCCAACTACCTATAAACAGCTTTCAAGAGCCGAAAAATACATCGGGATTGTTGAATCGTAATGTTCAGATTCAAAGCAGCTGACGTTTGTAGACTGCATCGTTCGATGCGCTTGAATGTTGTTCAAATGTTTCCATGAATCGTCCAAAGTCGTGAAAAAAATAAAAGATGTGGTAGCAAAAAAAATAACAAATTCGGCGTTGTAATGATTTCATTAAGCCGACGCGATGAAAGCAGCTGCTTCAACTTCTCGTTAAAGCCAACCTGCCACAGTGCCTGACACCGAACCCTGTGAAAAACAAAAGTCAAGAGTGTATCACTCAGCTCCTATGCTGAGCAGTAGGATGGCATGAGCAAGTCAATACCATGACCAACGCAGCATGAAGCTTGAAGCAAAAGAAAAAAACAAGAATATAATATCAAACCGATGATCATCCGATCAATCCAAATCCCTTGTTTTACCCGCTGATTGCAATGCATAAACCCCGTCATGTAAACCCGTTTCCTGTGGTCAAAATCCATATCTGCCACTTACAATAACAAACAAACGAAAAGGTGAAGTATATACCATCCTCAAAATCTATGCCGCTTAGCTCAGTGAGCATCGACGAACCATACTTGTATTGAATCAAGTTTCGTTGAACTGTGCGTAGACAAGAACATGAGGAAGAAGAGATGGTCAGGGTAGATTGTGACCTTGTGTCATCCTGCGTTTACCACAGAATGCCATGTCCAAACGAGTGGCGAATTGCCGAATTGTCGAATCGCCATCTATAGTAGGATTTGTTGCGCTGAAGTTCATCGATCGGCAGTCGGCGTCGGGATCGAAGCAGGACTGGATGTAACCAGCCAGGATTCGCAGCGTGGCCAACCGGTAGGTACTGTCGAGCGCGAGAGCCGAAGGAAACTGTAAAAACTGCAAGTCTATCGAACCGGAACCGTGTAGTGTAAGATAAAGAGAAAAATCCGAACGCCAAGTATGACCATTACAGAACGTATAACCAGTAAAACAGTAAGGGAATGCCATCGTGCCTGGACATGACCAGGTAGCCATAAATCTTGTGTGCTGGTGTAGAGCAATGCAAGGGCTAGTCGAGTCTTGTCATCCAGTCATGGCTGTAATAAAAAAAAATCCTGAGAATGATCCGCCGAAAAGGTCATCGTGTGAACAATTTTGTCGTGCCTGGGGTATCTGAATGCGAATGTATCGTTCTCGGGATGCGTATAGTAAGGAAAATCGTGGCCGTAAAAAATGAAACCTTTTAAAAACTTTTTTCTTCTTTCCAAGATCGAACCGCCCTCGATCAGAGGCATTAGGTGGAACTTTTTGATGATTTTAACCCATGACAGGTTGACTGTAGCCGTGAGGCACGAAATAAGGAACTTGTTGCTTCATGGGATCAACACAGCCTGCGCAGCTGCACTCGGCAAGGCCATGCTCCCACATGTTTTGCGAGTAGTGGTAGTGACCACTGTAGGAGTTGTGACGCGAGTTGGGGTAGAACGTGCTGTGGGCGGGAGGCTGGGGGTATCGGTTGGTGTATTGGGCAGCAGCTTGAGAGAACCACTCGTTGTAGCGGTCGTTGCTCGAGGTAGCAGACATAGCGTAGTCTGGAGTGCCATAGCCAGAGTCGGGGGGAGTGAGAGGAGCTCCCCAAGAGGCGTGACCCCAGCCAGATTCGCGTGGGCGATAACTTTGCTGGGCCTTCATGGCATAGCGCTCGAACCCTGCAGCCTGCTCCTGTAGGTAACGCGATTGAGGAGACTGGCGGTGACCAGAGTACCTGGCGACGTCAGTGTCGATGGCAGGGACAACAGATGCTAGTCTCTCGCGGCTGGCCTGGGCGACCTGTCGCTTCTTCATGTCCTGCCAATCGCGCCAGTTCTCGAGCCAAGCCTGGTAATCCTTGCTCATGTCAATGTTGACATAGAGGCGCCAGCCCATGGACTCTACCCACTCGAACTCGAGAGAGTTGAGCTCAGATACAGCGATGCCGCTCACCTCGGACCAGGAGCGGTTCTGGAAGGTGTTGTCATCAAGAAACTTGCTTCCCAGAAGCAGAGAGACAGTCAGGTAACGCCAGACCTGACCTTCCGAGGCCTTGTAGGGACCCTGTCCCTTCAAGGTGTTGATTCTCTTGGCGAGATAGTTCATTCCAAGGAGGATGGTGGTGCTGGGCAGTCGTGTCGAAGTAAGGATCTGGGTCACGAACTTGCGGAAGGGCGAAGTCACAGCAGCCTCAGGTGTGACAACGCGAGTGGCCATCTCGGCAACGTACTCGGACATCATGTCGACCTCATAGTCGAGGACGGCACACACGCCTCCGGGCATGATGAAATATTGGAGATGGGTCCGACGAAGATCGAACGCGACCTTTGTCGGGAAATGAAGCGAATCTTGGGGCCGTAAAAGCGTAACTGCGGATTTATACCACAGTTAAGACGGTCCCGTGGGCGTGAACGCGAAAATGATTCGAGGCTAGGTCGATAATAGATCGACAAAGATTCAGTAGGCGCTTCGGGCCATTTACTGATGCACTTTGTATCGTATGTCGTAACGTCGGATACGGAAAACGTATATGAATGGATCGTCTGAATTCGAGACGATTTGCGGAAGGTCAAATTGCTGGAACCCGAATTTGATTGCTTTTGTCGTGAACGGTGATAAAATCAATGGCGAAGGTATATTGGAAACCCAGGGAGTTTCAAATCCAAGCAGTCTAAATCAGTGAGTTAGTTTGAGATCTCGACTATATTCGCCATCAAAGTTGTAACAGTGGTCAAGCTGTTCGTCGTGGTCGAAATCGAGATCGGGGCTGGATGATCGCGGTGTTCGGCGGCAGCATTGCCAGCATCATGTAGAACAAGCAAAAGGATAAAAGCCAGGGATGACGTGCAAAAGACGTGGTCGGCAGGCGCGAAAAGCGTTGTTGATCGATTGTACAAAACGAGACCACAATTGTCGAAAAATCAGGACGTAATCAAGAGTATGATGAAACTTACCAAAAAGAAGAAAGAAGGCAAACCTTCTTAAGAGCAAGGAAAGGGTGAGGTGAGGTGAGGGTTGAGGAGGAAAACCCTTAGTACTGCTGATCCGAAAGGTTGATGGTAGAATTCAAGAACGTCCAGAGTATGCAGGTCGAGTCTACTGCAGCAGCGAGCCGGGTAGACAAAGACAGGGTAATGAGAGACTCGCGCGAGAAAGGTACCAGAACCCTAAAGTCGACAAACCAAATGAAGGCCTGCTGACTGATGATTGTCTGTGATTTGGGAGAGTTCGGTTTCTATCGTGGAGGAGGAAGAGGTAGAGAGAGATGAGGAGGGTGAAGGTGAGGAAGGGAAAAAAGAAAAAGGATGATGGGATGTGAGGGTGGAAGAGGATGAAAGAAGAAGCAAGAGCCCGGACAGCCCAGGGCTAAGAAAGGTTGGATGTGGATGTGGATGGATGGCAAGATGGAGAGATGGGGATGGGGGATGGATGGGGGATGATGCAGTGCAGTTAGAACTGGCCCAGTCTGGTCCAATGCGCGCAGGCAGAGCGGGTGCAGAAAGTGTGCAGCAGGTGTCCAGTAGGTGCAGTTTAGTGTGGAGGTGGGCGTGGCGGACTTTAGGACCTGGTTAGGTCAGTTCAGTTAGGTCAGGTTAGGCTCCAGGTTGGGTCGGGTGTTCGTTCCTCCACTGTTGCAACGAGCGTGAATTAATGGATGATAAATGGGCTTCATGGAGTAAGGTACAGTAAGTACATCGGTACAGTACAGGTCAGAGGAGGAGTACGAGTACGCCAATCTTCTTTGACCTAACACCTAAAATGGTCGTAGCAGTAACGGCTGCGGTACGTAGCCAAGCCCGGCGTCAACGCACAGCGTAGCAGTGCCCGACAGTTGCCAGGTCCCCCAGGCCCCCAGTCACAATCCCCTAGGCCAATCGAGTCCAGCCAGTTTTTTTTTTTTTTTC
>NW_022157927.1:0-124744 GCF_003316985.1 Fusarium coffeatum | reverse complement strand
AAAAAAAAAAGAAAAGAAAAAGGATGATTTTTATAATCAATTAAATAGTCAGACCATTTATCTCAGTTCAAACTCATGCTCTAACGATGGTGTTGAGACTATTAAAAACCACATTGATTAATTACCCTGGAACGATTACTGTACAGAAAGCGGTTAGGGTGGAATCACGCACGGTACGACCCACCCAAACTCCACCGACATAGCACGTGTTTTTTGAAAATAGGCGCACTGTATGTCGGCCAAAGAGGGGTTAGTCGATCTTGAACTTTTTCACCAAGATATCAACATTGCGCCATACAATCCACTGTCAACCACTCACGACTTCAAAATGCCTATTATCAACGCCTCAGTCCCTCCTACCACCACCGACGACACTCACTACGTCGTCTACTTTGCCTCAGGCGAACCCTCCTGGTGCCCTGACTGCCGCAATGCACTGCCCGCTCTGAACGCCGTCTTTGGCGACGCCTCAGCTCCTACTGCTCATCTCGTCATGGCTGGTTCGCGCGAGGAGTGGAAGGGAAACCCAAACAACAAGTACCGCCAGGCACCTTACAACATACAGTGTCTTCCTACTGTCGTGAAGGTCAAATATGTAAGTTTTGAGATACGAATATTGGGGAAGGGAAGCTAATTGCTTGGGTAGGGCGAGGAGGTTGGACGTCTTGGTGACCAAGAGAGTCAGAATGAGTCTGATCTCCGCAAGCTGATGAAGCAATAAGTGGCAAGGAGATAGAACAGCACTACCAACGATAGACCTCCAATAGACAAAAGCCATTCTTCACGATCGCCTTTCTCTCCGATATAACAATTCAAGGACACCTCTCCGTATACTCGGAAATAAATATAGCATCCGAGTTATATATAAAGTGGAAATTCTCCAGTTCTCCAACATTGATCATCCATTGTTAAACGCCAACAAACTTGATAAAACTGGTAACGCTAACTTTCTCAGAAATGATCTGCACGCCAGCCAAGACATGCCACCTCAGTCGGAGAATACTCGCCCGAACCACCGGCGGGGTTCAGGTAATACGTAGGTCAGCAATCTGAGTGTTGGGGTATTTAACAGAGCATCACATCGCTGATGAGGGGTCGTAATCATAATCATCATCATCATTCACTCCATCAAAATGACTTCCGAACAATTCAAGCGCTATGTCATCGTCGGCATGGGCGTTCGCTCAGCCATGTACTATCAAGCCATCATCCAGGACTTCAAGGATGTAGCAAAGCTAGTCGGTATCTGCGACACCAACCAAACGCGCATGGACGTCGCAAACGACCACATCGTTGAGCTCGGCGGCGAGAAAGTCCCAACTTATAAAGACACCGACTTTGACAAGATGGTCCAAGAACAAAAAGCCGATGTTGTTATCGTTACCACAATTGATCTTTTCCATCATAAGTACTGTATTCGCGCCATGGAGCTTGGCTGTGATGCCATCACTGAGAAGCCTATGACTATCGATGAGGATAAGCTGCAGCAGATGATTGATGCTGAGAAAAAGACCGGCAAGCAAGTGAGAGTCTTGTTCAATTATCGGTATGCCCCGCATCATACCAAGGTCAGAGAACTCATCGACTCTGGTGTCATTGGCGAGATCTCAACGGTGCACATGGATTGGATTCTGGACTGTGCTCACGGCGCCGACTTTATGCGTCGCTGGCATAGACATAAGGAGACGAGTGGCGGTATCCAAATGCACAAGTCAATCCACCACTTCGACCTGGTGCATTTCTGGCTAAACACCGAGCCCGAGCTAGTCTACGCTCTTGGCGATTTGCGTTTCTACGGCAAAGAGAATGCTGAGAAGCGTGGTGAGAAGAACCTTGGTGAACGATACAAGAACAACGACGATGCGAAGAACGATCCTTTTGCGTTCCAGCTTGATGATAATGAGCGCATGAAGAAGCTTTATCTCGACGCTGAGCATGAGGATGGATATATCCGCGACAGAAACTGTTTCGGCGAGGGTATTACCATCGAGGATAATCTTTCTATGATTATCAAGTATAAGAACCGCGCCGTTATGACTTACAACACCTACGCCTACGCACCTTGGGAAGGATACCGCTGCGTCTTCAACGGTACAAAGGGCCGCATCGAAATCAACGTCGTCGAGAGCGGATACAACCCTCTCGGTGATCCCGTTACCAAGGATGCTAGCGGCGAAGACGAGAAGTACATCCAAGGTGGTGTCGAGAACACTAAGATCGTGGTGTATCCTATGTTTGACAAGCCTTATGTTGTGGATGTTGTGAAGCAGGAGGGTGGCCATGGCGGTGGTGATCCTGTTTTGTTGAAGGATGTTATTTTGGGAGATCAGAAGGATAGTTTTAAGAGGGCTGCTTATATTCGGGATGGTGGTAATGCGGTGCTTGTTGGTGTTGGTGCGAATCATAGTATGAAGAGTGGGATGCCTGTTAAAGTCCAGGATTTGGTAAAGTGGTAGATCAGAAGTTAAATGCAAACTAAATGTTGACCCTATCTGGTCTTATCCTCAGCCATACCTATTCTTAACCTTACTCTGGAGATACTCTGTATACAAATAAATTCACCACTACTCTGTTGACCCTGAGATTGTCCGTGACAATGGAATAGACCTCCACTTGCTTCCAACTCCCATTCTGCGAGCATTATCTGGATGAGGCTGCGATAGGTTATCGATGTAGGCTATTGTTAGTGCCTTTCACGTGTAATTTACCAGCGTCTGGTTTTGTAATTTGAGAATCAGGCTCGGGGCCAAGGGACATGATTGGTTTTGGATGCAATAATTGGTGCTGTACAATCTTACACGCATAAGCCACAATCCTGCTGGGGAGGTTCGCCTGATCTTTGAGCCACAAGTAGCCGGTCCCCCCGTACCCTTCGTATAATGCTCACCTGCTATTTAAATCCTATAGACTTAACTAAAGATTCAGATTGATATTAAGGCGTCTATTATAGCGATAGAGACTCTAATAACAAGAGAAAGGCACCAGCCGGGGCCAAAATGAATAGATTAACAGTAAATAATAGGCAACCTCTAGCCAATAGTTAAGACACAGGTATTCGTACGACGCTCTAGCCAACTGACCTATGAAACCCGATCAATAAGACACAAGTAAGCAGCCCAATTATGCAGTCTGATCAGTCAGGTGGCCTCACAACCCCGCTTCAGCGGATTCTTAAGTATTGTATACCTATCGCACCTAAACAACGCATCTCCCCATCAACGACTTTCCGTTTCAACCTAGATCAAGATTCTCGGCGCACCATGGAGATTGTCGGCGTTATCGCGGCTGTTCCAGGTCTCATCGACATTATCAAAGCAGTTTCCACAGGTGTTCGCGGACTAAGGAAAGGCAAGGTTACAGCTAAAACTACCCAGGACTTGCTTACTCAACTGCAAGACCTAGAGTCTATCCTCCAAGATATTCAGAACAAATGGAAGAACGGAGGGGTAGACCAACTTCGATTGCAACGACTATCGCCGCCATTGAAACAACTCAAGGTTGAGCTCTCATCTCTTCGGACCCTACTTCAAAATTCAGAGATCACGAAGGAGCCCGCAAGATACCTAAAGAGGGCTTTCTTCCTATCTACAAGGCTTGATAAGTCACTGAACGAAGCCTTTACTCGGCTATCGCAGTTGGAAATTTCTTTGACGCTGCTCATTGCCCATGGACAAAATGCTGTCACCAGAGGTAAGAACCTATATTTTCTACCGGTGCTTAGCTTACCATTGCCTAGATCTGGAAATCAGATCGTTTACTACAAGACGACTGGAGCTACAATCTCTTCTACAACCTGCCGGTAGCAGCTTTATTCCGGACAAGACTGCTGGTACCTGCGATTGGATATGGTCTCATACGACATTCTGTGACTGGATGCAAAACTCAGCTATTGCTCCAGACTCTTATCTTGACCGAATCCTATGCATCGTTGGCATTAAAGGTTGCGGAAAGTCCGTTCTAGTCAAGGCCATAGCCGGGGAGTTCGGCATAAGAAAGAAGACAGCTCTACACTTTTCGTTTTGGTCTGGTAGCGAAGCCCAGCAAAAGCTTACCAATCTCTTACGGACACTGGTCTGGCAAATCCTGGGTTATATCAAAGACGAGAACCTGGAGCGAATCTCCGAACCTCTGGGCAAAAGCGCTGTTGTTGATACGCAAGTGCTTACGGGAGTACTTCATATCGCCCTATCATTGATTCACGGAAAGGTCTACGTCATAATCGATGGTGTTGATGAATCTTCCGACGACTGGAACAATGAGTCAGAGGGAAGTCTATCAACAGTTCTGAATCTAGCCAAAAACCACAATAACCTGCACGTCCTTCTTTCTGGTCGAGAATCATCGCTGCGAACGATCCTCAAGAGGAATTGCCCAAGATTGGAGATAACAGACCGTTTGATTCGAAATGACTTGCTCAAGGTCATATCAGTTGAGCTGGACACATCTCTAGCCATACATTCCCAAAGCGTTCGAGACATGATCCAAGCGTCTTTAGAGTCCAGGTCTCAAATTATGTTTCTTTGGGTTACCTTGGCCCTGAGAGAGCTCAGACGATGTTTCAGTGTTGAAGAAGTTAAGGAAACTCTGAAACAAGTCCCGCACGACCTTGACCGCGAATATCATCGTCTGTTCGCACGACTCATGACCCGCACAGGGGGGACAGTCATAAGGCCGTCTGTAACAATGAAGCGTGCGAGGTATCTTTTGTATTCTCTACTTGCTTGCCCCGAACCCATGACTGTTCAGGACTTGTGTTATGCATATGCTTCGCAGTGTAACTCAGATGGTCCCGTCGATGATGATCTCATCACTACGGACGGTATCGCAGATGCATGCGGCGACTTAGTCGCTGTCACAGATGGTCGATGTCATTTGATCCATGCTTCAGT
Organism: Fusarium coffeatum; assembly: GCF_003316985.1. Lineage (NCBI taxonomy): Eukaryota > Fungi > Ascomycota > Sordariomycetes > Hypocreales > Nectriaceae > Fusarium > Fusarium coffeatum. Next base: position 119,855 of record NW_022157927.1, on the reverse strand, counting down.
ATCTGAATTCCTAATGCGGCCTCAGCAAGAATGGGACCACGAGGACTCGGGGATTTCATACTTCAGAGTTGACCTTTCTGTCGCTCACGAGTCTATGCGCTCAGCCTGCTTCAAGTATATTGAATCGATCGATCTTGGATATCCACTAACAGACGACGGAGCTCTCTCTCTTTCACAGCGGTTTCCATTCATCTTATACGTGTCTAACTATCTACCATTTCACCTCAGCCAAGTTCAAAATCGGAAGAGGCGGAGTCCCAAGGAGTCTTTCAGTTCATTCGGAACACATCAATTTTGCGTCTTCTTTGAATACCTCTTGGTGATGTTCAGTGACTCTATACTGAGCCAACAAGCTGATATCGTTTCCTGGACGCAATCTGTAATGGGTGAGATAGCGTTGGAGGATCTGACCGAACATTTCAAAAGCGAACTGAGACGTCGTCTCCAGCTCTTCGGGGTTCAGCACGAACGTTATAAATCATGGTTGAACCTGGCTATCTTTTTCCTAAACGACAATGACGAGCCCGTTGTCCCATACCGGAAGGCTGCTGGTACTGTGTCCCGCAAAGGTCAACCGATGGAAGCTTCCAACAAGACCGTTTTATCAGCGCTCCCTGAACATATAACCAATTCTTACGGACTCCCTGCCCAAAGGCTGTCACAGAGTCTTGGGGCTGTTTCTAAGATGTTTAAATCGCTAGAGAGCTCGACTGTAGCCTTGGTAGCCTCATCTGCAAAGCCCCTGTCTCCGCCTCTCATTCTCATGGCGGCAAGGGTGGCAGCAAAGCAGAATAGGTGGCCTCTTGCAGAGAGGCTTGCAGCTGTCTCAATGGCCAAGACATTGGGTCATCGAGACTTCTACGAGTTTTGCAGTTTACTAAATCTCGCTGCTATAAAGATGCATGGATTCGAAGACTACGGCGAGGAGACAGAGAGGCTGGTAGACAAATTGATCGAAATTGCCAATTGTCTTCTTGTTCGACCACAGACCGAGTTCTTGAAGGTCGAAGCTTACAACCTGCAAATACAAATACGGGCTAGAACCGATAGACCAGAACAGGCTGTAGAATCCGCGAAGTCACTGGAGAAGATCGTTGGCAAGCAGAGAGAAAAATGCCGCAGCCTAGTCTGGGATTACAGCCTCGGCCATACGCGAGGAGGTTTTGCCTATAGAGTGAATTGGCTTAGAAAAACAGCCTTTTGGCTTGAGAATGCTGGTGAACACGCAGCTGCAGCTGTCATTGCTGGCCAGGGCATCGACGTCTTTAACGAGTCAGGAGCAGAGCCGACGACGGCTATCCTACATTTGTACAATATTCGACTCAATGCTCTTCATCTCAGTGGAGGGTTCAACGAACTCATTTCCACATGTGACAAGTACATTGAAGTATTCGAAAGTGTCGGCTCCAAAGCCAATGACATACATATACATATCCGGTGGAGAGTCCAAGCCTTTCGATCATCCGCGTTTGCTGCTATCGGAGATGAAGAAGAGTCCATAAGATACTGCATTGAAGCCACTGACGAGGTCAAGCGCTTGGGAATTCAAAAGGTACAGGCAGTATACGAACTCTCGCTTGTTAGCATGGCAAAGGGCCTAGCCCATTTTTGCCAGTACGATAGATCGATGGCTTTATCTCGCGAACTGCTGGAGGTCAAGGAGGTAACAGTGACAATGAAAAGTCTCGACCAACACACGACACTTGGTGTGATTCGACCTCTCGTCTCTAAACTTGAAAATGTTGGTCTCATGAAACCCGGCTATGACGAATTCCTACATTGCTACTCACTAATCTATCTGATTGACGACTCGGAAGGCTTGGATGAGGCAGACTGGTGGGAGACACAAGCAATATTCTCAACTGAGACTATCCCCATGTTCAAAGACAGGACGACATTACTCACACTGAAATATATTGAGACATGCTTGCGTTGCAGTAATAACTTGGATCGCGCTTGCGAAGGCTACGCAATGTTAGGCCAGATCTATTTCAACGAGGGAGACTTGGAAGCAACAAATTTGGTATCCTCCGACGCTACCTCACGATTGCTTTCAGGCTCCTCGCTCCGTTCCTTCAGCAGTTATATGAAGGTCGGCGAGATTTGGTTGAGTGGTGGTGATGTTGCCAAGTCTAAGTCGTGGATTGATTTGGCTTATGAGACTAAACCTCAGAAATCCTCTTCAGACTGGGCCTTTGCGAATGAGCTTTGGTTTGCTAGCATGCTCGGCTACTTCATTGATACCTACGGAGACCAACTTGAAAGTGTGGACAAACGAGAATCGTTCATTGAACAAAGCTGGGTTCACCTCTTGAGGGCTATTGAGGAAGACAAGAATCTTGAAAGGCTACGAGCCAGGAATAGGTGTGTTCGATGTGAACTTGAATCCCGGGGCAACGAAGAGAATGACCACCATGACGATGAAATGACAGGCGATTGCTGCACGGATGTGGGAGTCCAGATTGAATCTGACGATGATTATGATGATAACTCCTACGGTAGTTGTGAAAACGGATATAGCTTGGAAGATGTTTATGAATCCAAAGAGGAGCGAGATGATCGTATACAGATTGTGAAAACGCAACTTGAAGCTCTTGGAGGAACCGACTTAATAAATAAGGCTGAGGCCAGGGTGAGGGCAGAGGTATTAGAGCTGAGGAGGTTGAAGAGGCCGAATAGTGAAGGGTGTTTTCAAGCGACTGAAGGACTGCGACGGCGGGCTAGTATTTAACATCCCAGATAAGGTTTTATAGGTCGGGTTTGAGAATAGAGGCAATTTTTTCATATTTCTTCTGTAATACTTTTTGCATTATTTTCCCCCTTGATCTGCACAGGGTGATGTTTTCGACCACCTATGCCTGCGCAGGCAAAGGTACTCCAGTGGCTCTGGTGGATTGCCTGAGCCAAATCTGCACTACCATTCATGAAGCCGCGATGGGTATTTGTAGATATAGTCCTCTAAGCACAGAAATACCTCAGTGTATATACCTAGCTGATCGACTCGGTCAAGTATGTCCCGCGATAGCCTTTGGCTCATACAACTCCTCCAGATACTGAACCTCTTCCTTACTTAAGACTTTTCCTCTAGCACCCACAGCCTGGTCAATCCTCTCAACACTACTAAAGCCAATAATGGGACTGGTGACCCTCTCGCCAATCCATGCCAACGCAACCTCCGCCATAGCCCAACCCTTCTTCTCCGCAATTTCCATGACCCGTCCAATAATCTTATTATCAACATCCGACAGCTCTCCTGAACTTTCCTTCTCGCCTTTACTTCGGTCTGTAGATCCAAAGTCTTTGGGTGGTCGTGCAAGGTGGCCTCTGCAGAGCGGTGCCCAAGGAATAAGTCCGACGCCAGTGTCATTGCAATACCGGATCATCTCGCGCTCTTCCTCACGGTAGAGAAGATTGTAGTGGTTCTGCATGCTTATGAATTGTGTCCAACCGTTCCTCTCAGCAACGAATTGCATGCGCGCAAACTGCGTTGCCCACATGCTACTCGCACCGATATATCGCACTTTACCGGACTGAACAAGATCGTGCAGCGCTTTCATGGTTTCTTCAAGAGGGGTGTCTTCATCGTACCGGTGAATTTGGAGAAGATCGATATATTCTGTGTCGAGACGTTTGAGAGAGGCGTTTACCTGGTTGAAGATTGCTGCGCGGGAGAGACCGTATTGGTTTTGATAGTCTTTGGAGACTTCAAATTCGGATTTGTAGTTGATGTGGCGAGCGGCTGTTCGATGTCAGTATTTGGGACGGCGCATGATAGAGGTGGGACGTACAGGGCTCTTCACCAACAGCCCAGCGACATTTTGTCAGAATGAGGACCTTGTGGCGGGGGATGTTGAATTTCTTCAATGCTTTACCGACGATCTCTTCAGAGACGCCGTTGCTGTAAGTATTGGCGGTGTCCCAGGTATTGAGTCCACGATCATACGCCGCTTTAAGAAGCTCCAACGCCTGTCGCGTGTTAGTATTTGTTGCGATAGATGACCTGGGGGCTCATACCTCCTCTTCACCAATAACCCAAGGCAAGGTCCTCTTATCTCCGAAGCTCATGCAGCCAAACACGGGAACAGAAATGCGTAATCCAGATTTACCAAGGTTGCGATATTCGCACTTGGATGCTTCGAGCGAGGCTTTGAGTTGGGTGGGGAGATCTTTGTCCGTCATTTTGCTGGTTCTGAGAATGGTCGTTTTGATATGTAAATCTTGCCTCTGGCTTCTTAGAACACCAGTACAGGATAAATGGTGAGAGAATAGAGACTGAGAAACATGGTCTCTTTTATAGGTGGTCAGCGACTTTGGATGATCTGAGATAAACATTCAGATACTCTGATAGGCGGATAAATCGGATTGTATGTCATCATTGTGCTGTTTGGTGTCGTGCAACTTTTACCCCGCTGCTGACTGTGCTGAGTGTAATTGTTGATTGATAGAAGTGTTGTTGGCTGGGTCGGAGAGAAGCTACCCTGGACCTCTCTGCTTCTGGTCGTCGTTTGATCTGCGGGTCCAAATGGGCCAGCCGCCTTCTGTGGAGACGTCGTCGTCAAAACTTCAACAGCCCATGCCATTTTGGCCAGCGGCGGCAATGCCGTCTCTTCAAAGCCATGCGTTTCGGCCAACCTTAAACCTTCATGACGTTTGTTTCATCATTCTAGAGACCCAGCCTCTTTACAAAGAAGCACTTTATCTCTTGATCACCAACTCCTGCAACTTGAACTGCTCTCAATCAATTCGGTCTCTCGGCAAAGACATGAGAATACTCGTCTCTGATAGGTCCTCTCGCCTGACTGCGCCCATCCCACCCTACACCCGACAGCTGGACACTTCGGGTTAACAACCCCATAAACAGTCTAGCTTCATCCTCTCCACGTCTAATTTTGCGGGGAACTGTCGGCAGATCCCATCGGAACTGACTGACGTATTTCAGATTTCCAATCGCGAAGCGGTAATTGCATGAACTTAGAATCAACATAACCCACCTGATCCTTCAAATTGAACTTCCACTCTGCAATTGTACCAGGGATTCAATATGGAGCAGACAAAGACGACGCGCAAACGGGTCTCAAGGGCGTGCAACCTTTGTCGCGCCCGGAAAGTTCGGTGTATCATTGAGGATCCTTCGGGTCCTTGTGTCAATTGTCGACATAACGACAAGGTTTGTACATTCAAGCGAAGACATGGCATAATGTAAGTTTGTTCTCTCCTCAAAATGAGCACAACTAATTTTTAGACCGACCAATCCGACTCTGAGGCCGAATATCCCGCCAACACCACGCTCAATCGAATCAGCAGCCGAGAAACCCATTGAGGCACCAATTCAACAACCTCTACCTGCAGCATCAAGACCAGGTTCAATCTCATCTTCAGCCTCCATCCTTTCTCAAAACATTACTCAAGTACCAAGTTCACCATGTCATCCCGACTACGCCTTCCTCCAAGTCCCCGACACAAAAGACCTTCTCCCCCAAGACCTCCAATTCCTAGTCAGCCAAGGGTGTTTCATCGTGCCGCAAAGAGCAGCGCTGGATGATTTTTTGAGACAGTATTTCTTACATGTTCATCCAATGCTCCCGATTCTGAATGAGAAGGATTTTTGGCTTTCTTATAATTCTGTGGAGGGGGATGTGGAGTATGAGATGCCTATGTTGGTTCTGCAGGGTGTTTTGTTCATTTCTTCTGGAGTAAGTAAAGACTCTTGATGCTGGGGACTATACTGACTTGCGAAGTTCGTGTCAGCGGAAACGATCAAATTACTAGGCTTTCCAGACGTTCACCAGGCCAAATTGGCCTTCTATCGCCGCGCGAAGCTTCTCTACGACTTCAGCGTCGAAAAGTCCTGTATCGCCATAGCCCAAGCATCTCTCCTCCTCGCCCACACACATCTGATCCCCCGCTGCATAGCCGGCAACAAACCTTTAGGCTCCATCTGGCTCGGCATAGCCATATCCTACGCGCGCGTCGCAAAAGCTCACTGCTACAGTTCTCTACGTCCTTCCAACCCTACTGAAGTCGCCAAAATCCAAAAGCGTCGCAACACTCTTAAACGGCTTTGGTGGAGCTGCATAATCTGCGATCGTCTTCTTCCACTTACGTCAAGACAGAGCATAAAAATCACGCCTCACAATTTTAGCTTTTCTGGATGCTCGGTACTTGGCAGTGCAGATTTGGCGGACGAGCTGTATAATTCTGATGTGTATGACTCGGAGACTAAGACGTTGCATGCAGAGCTTTTGGCTAAGCTAGTTGAGTTGTGTGTTGTGCTTACGGATGTTTTAATGGTTGTCGCGGTGCTGTATAATAATCCGTCTTGGATGCTCAGTGGACGGATGAAAGATGCGGGAGTCTGTGGAATTGAGTTGAGAAGATGGTATAATGCTTGGGGTGAAACGAAAGGAACATTGGAGGAGAGGCGAGGCGAGAGTGGAGAAATGGCAGAGTCCATTATTCTGTTCAAGAATCTCATTGAGATGTACTATCAGTGAGTCCACTCGTCCATACGTTAGAGGACTTACTAACTGTGACAGTTCTGCTAGACTATCAGTCTGCCACTACAACATCCTTCGATCAAGTCTCGTGCCAACATCTCAATCAGACGTTCACCTCCGTCGTCAAAGCGAAGATCTTCAAGGTTCAGCATCTCGCGTAACAGAATGCCTCCTCGAGTTTGACCGTCTTGGTCTATCGAGATGGCTTCCCATGACAGCGTATGCATCTCTTCCCTTTCATCCTCACCTCTCACTGACACCATCCAGCATCGGCTGCACAGCCTTCCCATTAGCTCTCCAAATGATCGACGTCGAACTGCACCCCAAAACTTCCCAAAAGCAACAACACGTGGATAACCTCGTCAGACAAATGAAGAGCTACAAGAACAAATACTACATCACGGATTGGGTCATGCGAGCTATTAGACATGTCGTGGAACTAGCAGGACAAAGGGATGGCTCTGAAGCGCGTAGCGCTCTTGACATGTTGAAGAGTCGACCGAGTTATTACTTGAGATTAGTTATGACGCTTGATATGAGTATCAGCAATGGGAGATTGCCGGACGAGTGTGACTTTCCGCCGAGTCTGAGAGCTGGAAGGACGAGCTTCGCAAAGATGAGTTCAGATGCTGCGCAAATGGGGGATGAAGAATCACGGAAGCGGTTTTCGGCGATGAACAAGGACTTGATACCGGACAGCATCACAGACGAGAATGGAATTGGATCAGCAGATTTGAAGGACCAAGCCCAAGCGCAGGATGCTATCATGGTCGACCAGGAATCCTTCTTCAACCCAAAGCAACCCTTTCCTGTGGATCTAACGGCTGCGTTATGCGAGATTACGAATATCCCTCCGTTGGACTTTAGCGACATGCCGCTTTTGGATTCCTCGCTCTTCAATGACGCTGGAGGTGTGCCGTTTTGGCCATATGAGTTGTTGGGATCGCCGCCGGATAATTTGGGTCAGATTGAGGACATTGGAATGGGAGATATCTTTGCTGGGATGATGGCAAATGCGAATAATGAGTTAGGTATCGTTGAGGATTCGAGACAGAATGGCAGTTCTGTCAGTCCGCCCATGAATTCTTTGTAACGATAGCTACTAGGTCATGTCTATTATACAAAAGTTTATATCCTACCAGCATCGTGTGCCTCCAACACCTCCTTGATCTCCAAAAATTCCTTCTTTATCGCCCACATTAGTGCTGTCATCCCAAAGCCGTCCTCAATGCTCGTATCGGCCCCGTAGCTAAGTAAAAGACGAACGGTCGTTAGATGACCACTCATCGATGCATATACGAGCGCCGAGCCGGCTGGGCGAGCACAAACTTCCTTTGGTAGTGGCCAGGAGGGAATGTGATCCCAACCAATATCAGGAAATCTTTCAATCTCTTCGTAGTACTTTCGGCGACCCCTGATAGTAGATGGTATGAAATAGAATCCCTTTCGTTTTGGTAGGTATAACTCCGTAGCCCTCGCGTTACAATCAGCACCACGTTCAAGTAAGAGATTGATAGCCCAGTCTAAGCTTAGCCTGGCTGCACAGATGACTGGTGGCGCATCTAACACCACTCCTCCAGTTCCTTCTTCCAAGGCTCTACGTCTATCCCACTCTATTCTCTCATCGTCCAAGAGAGATTCATAGAAGCAGACCCTTCCGCATAGGCTTATATCAGCCCCTTGACTGAGTAAAGTTCTTGCCATTGCGTCATTTTCAAACGAGATAGACGGCCTGTTGCACAGCGAACGTTGGGTATCAAGGAAGAGGCCAGGAAACCTTCCTGTGATGTCAGCAGATGACTTCCCATTCCAAAAAGAAGGGATGGTAAAGCCTTTTGAATCCCAAGACAGTGTGAGGGCAGAGATCAGTGGGGTGACGCCAAATGGACATTTTTTGTTGATATCGACACCGTTTTCGAATAGGAAGTGTAGCAATCGCTCAGAGGTATGCTCTACGGCAATGAGAGCAAGAGGGCGGTTACTTTGGGCCACATCGTCCGCACAAATGCCACAATTAATAAGTTCTCCTAGTAATTCCATATGACCTCTGAGTATGGCTTTTATCAAACCGGTCTCATTTGGAGAATCCCTGGCAAATATATTGGCGCCATGATCGATGAGGTAGCCTACTATGTCGGTGTTATTCTCCCATATTGAAATCATCAAAGCTGTCGCTCCGAAATGGTCTGTGGCCTCGATATCCGCACGGTTTCCAAGGAGGCACTCCACAAGAGACAGATGTCTTCTTGATGCTGCTACAGACAGGGCAGTCCGTCCTCGGTCATCTTTGGCCTCGATATTAGCTCCGCGATCAAGGAGGAGCTTCAGAACATCTAGACGTCCCTCGAAGGCTGCAGCGCACAGGGCATTCTCATTCCCCCAATCTGCCTTCGCTTCAATATCAGCGCCGTGATCAAGAACAAGCTGGACTGTTGGTTTGTGTCCATGCGAGGCTGCATGGATCAAGAGCGTATGGGACGCGTAGAGCCAGTGTATATTCCAATCATGTAGACGATCTAAACAGAATTTGTGGCGAAGATTAAGGGTCGACTTCCGGTCACCATCGCATTCATAAAAGTCCGAAGGCAACAGGGCGCACCACAGTTGATTCTTCATCCTTTCCTTGAAAGCGTAGTGAAATGTAACACCGCTCTCAAGCAGAATTCGCACGGCGGCCGGTTGCCCAATTTCCGCTGCGTAAGAAAATGCTTCTCTCATCGAACGTCGGGATTTGGCCCCATGGTTAAGGAGAAACCTTATTGTGCTTTCATCACCACTAGCCATTGCCCATGACAATGGTAATCGAGGGAGCCGTTTAGATGGTAACTGAGGGAGCCGGTACCGCCCAGGGCGAAGCCTGACATTGATGTTTTCCTTCCAGTGCGGCTTATTATGCCGGTAAAGGGCCTCAAGCCATCGGACGATACCAAACGCACATGCTTGATGTAATGACGGAAAGAGTGGATCGAAGATCTCTTGGAGGAAGCTATCTTGTTTCAATACCATATTGACGAAGAACGAGCGGTTAATATCGATGGGGCATGTCGCGGACAGTCTAATATGATAGGCCCAGTATTCTTTAGCATATTCAAAAAGAGGAGAGATGGTAGAATAGTTGTTATCGTGTGTTTGTTTTTTGGTTTGGTGATCGCTTTCCTTGAGCACCACTAAGCATCTCTGGGCGATGGGACCTTGGCACTCGTTGGACGTAAAACGGTACTCTTCTAAGGGTGCCTCCGAGTTCCGATGGCTGCTAGTGAAATATTCTTTGGCTGATTGATGCACAAAGAGAACCTTTCCTTCGTGCACCTGAAGTAGCGGTCTCAGAATAAAGACGACGTCTGCCACGACCCCTGTGCCGGCCCCATCGTGATTTCGCAGTACGCTTTCAGCAGTGGCATCTGCCAGTTCGTTCAGGGTAAGGGGTCTTTCTGAAAAGGTTATCCACTTTAGTATGGATGCGCTGACTTGACGGTATTCCGGGTCGACTCCGCCCAGCATCCTGGCAAAGGTCGCGTTTAGTCCTTTAGGAAACGCGTTGACCGTATCCATTATCTGGAGGCATGTTCGTTTCTTGCTGAGTTCTGCAATAATAAAGCTAACCCATAGAAAGATTCCTTCGGCTTTGTCAACCAAAAGTTTCGTAATCTCAGAGCGACATTCTGCAAATCGCGGTATCATTTCGAGTTGCTGCAGACTCGATGTGATGAAAGTCCCAACGTCAGTCGTGACAGATTCGTTGTCGCTCTTATCGAGGTTAATGGTAGGTGTTACACCAGAGTCGTCAATATTCCGGCCCAAGATGACAAACTGGAATTTGCGTTCCCCATTTGGATTCCCACAACGGCCACAATACTCGTAGAACTTGGCTGCGAGATTCTCAGACGAGTCGCACTCGTCTATTCCATCCACAATGCACCACACCGTAGGAAGCTCTTGCTGGGCCAATAGAGTCTCCAATATCTTCCATAGGCCCTCCAAATTTGACAAGACATCTCGTGTCTTTTCTTCACTTTCAAAATATTTCAAGACCTGGTTGACCAGTGTAGCATCATAGCTAAATTCTAGAAGTTGATACGCCAGGCTTCGCAACACATTTAGTGGATCGTTGAATCTGGCATCCTGGAATCGACAGAAGAACGACAGAAGACGGTCTGTTCCGTCTCGGAGTCGCGTCGTGAGGTCCTCGGCGAGAAAAAGCGAAATGACAGTTTTGCCTTTACCAGGGCCACCAGATATTCGCAGGACTGGAAACTCCTTAGCTAGCCACGACTGGTAATGTGGGCTTTGAAGGATCCATTCGCAGGTACCATCCGCCCTTTTCCCTTTCGCGTTCGCCAGGGCTTCTCTGTCTATGTCTGGATGGCTGACGAAAACGGCATTGCGACAACGTTTGATCTCTTCTTTGAAGGTCGCTACGGAAAAGAATGTTGACGGGCCAAAATTATAGTTTGATAGGTGATCCTCACTTTTTTGGACATCTCCAATCGTAATATTCACGTCGTGGTACGTGCCAGCAAGAGATACACTCTGATCCCGAGCCAAGACATTGTGAATCCCTTGGTTCGTTCCGGGTTCGCCGCTATCGACTGGCAGCGGAACCTGTGTTGCCATTGCTGAGACCAGCGTCGCAGATTGCGGGTGTTAGAGCTGTATTCTTTCCGCGACTGCAGAATAAAAGTATCAAGATCTGCGTTTTGAAAACAGCTCCAGCTTTTGCTGGCTCTACAGGTCACCTGAGCCGTCCCCAGACGTGGCTTATGCGTGTAAGATTGTGCAACAATGATCGTCGCTTCCAGCACCAATAGTTTCCTCCAAGACAGAGCCTGATTTTCAGCGCACAAAAATAGAAGCAAGGAAGTTACAAAAGCGTGATTGGTATTGGACATAGCCTACATTGGTGAGACATTGGAGCCTAGCTTGACGATCGCGAAACCGCCACCTCTCACTTGTAATTTCCAAGACCCCAACATTAAAACCTGATCTGTTTGCCAAAGTCGTAGCAGTGTTAAACCCACCTGTAATTGCCCTCTTCTGAACCATGGCAGATCCACTGAGTATCACCGCCTCAATCGTTGGCATCATTGGTGTCACGGGCCAGGGTGTCGGGTTGCTATCAGACACCATTCAAAATATTCGGCATGCCCCAGAATCAATCAGAACAATACAGACAGGACTCCATCAGCTGAAGCCGCTACTGTCAAAGCTGGAGCTTGCAATCACAGAGGAACCCACAGACCTAATACTTTGCCCGGAGATCAGGGACGCCCTTGCAGTCTGTAATCGGGCCTGCACCGAGTTCAGTGTTTCTCTCACCCATTGGACGCGACACTCCAGCGACGAGAAGACGTCTTTACTTGACAATGCCAAGATTGGGATACTTCGTCAGGGACGAATACGATCGCTGAACGAGCAATTGAATCAAGGCATCAAGATGTTGAATGTCACACTAGAAACCGCGAGCTAGTAAGTTCTGCCCCGTATCCTTACATTAGGCTGTAGCAGACTTGCTGATAACCCTTCAGTCTGAAAGTTTGTCGACAGCAGACGATGCCGAAAGAACTTGGGGATCAAATGCTTGTTCTTCTGGAGGGCCGCCTCAATGGAACAATCAACAAAGCACGCAATGACCAAAATGCCATGGTCAGTTTGGAAGAGCCAGTTCTGTCGCTCGAAGAGAGCGATGATAAACAAGCTCTGCTTGACGAGATGAAACGACAAAAGACCATGATCCATGCTGTGCAACGAATCTCTGAAGAAGCCCTCAAAGCTGCTGTATCCGAACGCACCAAACAGAAAATCGACGGCGTCAAGGCAAATAATCGCAGCATTGCACTGAGTGGATTTTTCAATGTGGGAGTGAGTGAGAGAAATCGTGATCAAGACATATCGAATGTATATGCAAACGAGCGTAGTATCTCGATAGCTGGAGTGGCGAACGATATTGATATCAATTCCATGCATGCGAGGGTGGCGACATCACAGAGACCAGAAACCGCTCAGAGCTCCAATTCGAGACCTCAAACGGTTATTGACGAGGAAGGTCTTTCCTGGGAAATCTAGGATTATGGATCGGGGTGTGGTGTCTGGGTCAGGCCCCAGTCTAGAGTCCTTGAGATGTTGGCTTTCTTTTTTCTTCATTCCTTTGTCCTCACAGCAGTGACCAGAGTAGTTAACCTCATTTCAACAATGTTACTAGGTTGGGAGTTGGTAATGAATGGAGTTACTTCTACTCTATTCTAATTGTAAGCACGGCCAGCACTTCTAAAGTGGCATCAATGCTTCATGTATACGAAGAACGAAGTGATAGAACCACTCCAAGACAGTCATGGCACCAAACTAACAGTTCCCCTCTACTCCTTCTTACCGACCTCAACAGCTCCATCACCCTCAGTCTCCCTCTGCTTCACAGCCCAAGCAAGTTCCTCATCCGCCTTAGCAGCCCTCTTCTCATCCTCCTCACCCAACTTGACATTCCTAACAAGATAAACCATCAAAAGCAACAACCCCGAAACACACACAGATCCAATAGCAAGAGTCTGCTGCGTCTCCCGATAACATTCATCAATAGCGATTCGGTCAGCACTACCGATTGTGTAGTTTTTCGCAACGACGATAGACCCAAAGATCTTGCGTCCTTCGGCTTGACCGAAATTGGCAATGAGTTTGCGGGGGAGGAGGGAGTTCCAGATTGCGCCGCTGACTGTTACACCGAGATTGGAACCAAAGCCTAGGGAAGAGAGGTAGACGGCTGTTGCGATGGCGACTTGCTCGTTTTCGAGAACGGCTTGGAGGGATACTTGGAGGGGCACTTGAGTAAAGCCTCTACCAACACCGAGGAGTGACTTTGTGGTGATGAAGGCAGCTTCGCTAGCTATATGTGTGCCAGAAATGTTTGTTAGGTAAATCGGAAGCCCAGCAGCCAAGATGATGCAGACAACTCCAACCATGATAAGAGGTTTCGTGTTCTTGATAAACTTGAGCGACAAACCAGCTACAAGCGCACCAACATTATAAGCCACACGCTGCGCATCATCCACTCGCGTCGCAGCACCAGGCGAATAATGACCCGCAACTTGCAAAAAGCTAGAAAGGAATGGCCGGTAGATACTATCCGACATAGCGATAATAATAACCGATGCGCAAGCAACGATGACGTTGTGTTCGCGGATTGTTCGGTAAGGAATGATGGGGTTGGAAGCAAACTTGCCATCCCAGACGAGAAAGGCGATGAAGGTTAGAGCACCGAGGATGATGAGAACGATGGAGGATGGGCGACTCCAGCGATCGGTGTTGTTGCGTCCTGCGATGGTCATGGGGAGTAAAGTCATCGCCAAACCCGCAACAAGAAGTAAAGCACCGAAAAGATCTAACTGGACTCCAACATGCTTCACCTTCCCCAAAGGTCCACTCTGAGCACCGTGCATGAAAGACACCTTCTCAGCAACAAGACCAACACGTTTGGCACGTCGATTCATCCATACCATGATCCCAATAGTAGGAATCGCAGTAACGGGAAGAATAATACTCCACATACCGTATCCCCATCTCCAAGAAGAGTTTAGAAGTATATGCTCGCCGAGATATGTTCCGCCGTAGAGTGTAGGTATCGCGGAGAGGGATTCGGGGAGGGTGAAGAGGATACCTCTGTTTACGAGGGAGGTTATGTCTGCTATGAAGATCTGTTGGACGATGTTCCAAGCTGAGTCGCCCAGTACGTCAAAGATTGTACCAGCCTAATATGTTGGCATTGGTGATGTGAAGAATGGGGAGACTTACCAGGAAGGTATCGACGTTGCGACAGGATGCATACATCGCGTTTCCGATAGCCATGGCGAGGGCACCACCGGCAAACCCCTGCGGTCTACCAAAATGCTGCACCAGTTAGCACGCATCCACAATTGCCTACCAGAATATCTCTTACGTTTGCAAGCTTGGCCAAAAGCGGATATGAAACAATCCTCACAATTCCCGCGACGATTGAGCCAGTGGCTAGGAGAGAATGCGCCTTGAAATGACTCGTCGCGTACGGCTCGTAGACATTTTGTGTGTAGACTGTTAGATTCATGAAGAAGTTCATCAACAGAAGACTGGAGGCTGTTAGCGATGCTGTGAAATGTGATGAGTAGGATGTGATAGGGTGGTGTGATGACTGACCAGCCAATTGCTATGCCGAGGGTTTTAGTTGTCCATAGCTTACGAAGGGCTTCATTTGCGAAGCGAGGTCTTTCGACTTCTGCCGCTTCGGCGTCGCGATGCGTTTCTTCTACCATTCTGACAGTCACTTGGTGTAGAATGACCACGGAGATTTGGGGAACAAATTTTCTCTGTAGGACTGGGCTGACCAACTGTTATAGCTCGCCAATAATCCCCTCAACCAAATCCCCGGAACGGTGCTTATCCCTCTTTATCCCACCCAAACCAGGATTATCACGAAGATCTTTTCTCATCGTGGTAAGAATAGCTGATTGATAGCACGGCTTGGCACGAAGACTTTGTTGATCCCTGCATTTAAGATTGTCGGTTAAACTTACTGTCGGCCGCTGACCAAAGAGCAGTCAAGAGAAGAGTGATTGCCAAGAGACTATCACGTAAAAGATGAGAGATTATCAGAGGCTTTGCATCTTATCTGATCAAGTGGCTCCATATTTAACGTACCATTCGACCCTGAACTGAGTTTGATTAGCGGGGATGAGGGAGGCTAGAGAGGATGGGGTAAGAGGCCGTTGGAGGTGGGATTGTCACTGAAGATGCGGAAGATTCCGCGGACGGAGGAATGGAACGAAATGTGTCAGACTTCGGTAGTGATTCACGCGAGATACAGGCAGTGTCATATAGATCCATGTTACCTTGTACTTATGCATATTGAATACTCGTAAACAGTAAAGATTGAAGAACCATAACCATGCTATGCAATTATCCTTTCCCGTGATCCCCCATCTACTTACTTCTTCTCTTCAGCTCCCTTTGCAATCTTCTCAGCCTCCTCCGTAGCCTCATTAACAATCCCCTCAGTCTCCTCCTTACTAAAAGCATCCGTAAACTTGACCCAACTCCCATGCGCAAGTCCTGTCCCCGCTCCAATTAACAGTCCCAACCCAGCAGTAGGAATAGCCACAACACCCGTCAACAATGCTCCCACACCCATGCCTAGTCCGCTCGCCACACCAGCACCTATCCCCGTCCCCATGGCACCGCCCTGCAACCAGCCCTTTTCAAGTCGTTCAGCAGTTTTCATAAGCTTGGCTGCTTTCTTATCGATTTGTCTTGCTTCAAATCGAATATTCTCTGCTTCTTCGGGATCGGATTCATTGTCTGCTTTTTCGTGGAGTTCGATTGATTTTTCTTGTAGATTTTTTGCTTCTTCGACGCGGCTGTGGATTTCTTTTACGATGCGGTCTTTTGTTGCGGATGAGGATTCGGATGGGGACCCATCTTGGGGTTTTTCGGAGGAAGACATGAATTGGGCGGGGATTGCGCCTGAGAAGATTGAACCCAGTGCTTCGTTCATGGATGTTAAGACAGGGGTATAATAGGTGAGGCTTGGTGAGGGTATCTTATTTATGAATCTGTGCTGATAATGCACTAGAGTGATAAGAGTGGAATGTGGCTTGTTAGGAAATCTTGTTTGGAGTTGTGCTTGTTTTATGAGATTACAAGTGGGGGTGGCGGATGACGTACATACACGTGTATGTCTTCAGCAGGATTATTGCTATGATGCTATAATTGAGTAGTCATTGTCATCACGATGTACGATGGGTATTACAGCAGGACAATATTCAAGATTCATTCAAGTCTGGCTGTGTATAGACACGAAGAGTAAAGGGAGAATTGGCGTGGCTTTAGAGCGTTGGCAACGGTCGAAAAGTTAGTTCGTTGGGCTATGACGTCGCGTTGAAGATTTGACCGTTAACGAATGAACAATCCACGCCATTACCTATCAAAAGCCCCCACCATTCGATGATCGGTATCACCAATCAATCATGGAAACGCAGGAAGATAATTGCACCCACGCTCTATTATCCAGCAATTCCAGCAAACATCACAGTGACGCGTAGAGCGAACAGTGGTAAATGTCATGCTTTTTTTCGCGTCAACTACCCTGTATCTTGGCGCGATTGCTTATTAACGCTCCATCGCGGGGAAATCATGATCCTAATTGGCCAAGACCAACCGTCATCCCTTAACCATCCCTTGCACGTCAGGATCACCTCAACACATGTCCTCTCATCTCATATCATCTCAGCTCCAACATCGTCAGCTCAATGACCCCATCTCAATCTCATCCCACTAGCCTCAATTCATAAGCATCTCTCAAAATGTCACGTCTAGGCTCGCCAGATCCAGGCGCGTCATCAGACAACCACCGCCTCCTCGACATGGACGGCGAGTCCCAACGCGGAAGACCAGCAGAAGGTGCAGCAGCAGATCTCATGCGACGACTCGGTGTATCTCCCGAACGAAGAATTAAAGTTACGCCTGAAGATGATGCGCGTGTGTTGGGGAGGATTGATATGGTTGTTCTGCCTCTTATGCTGGCAGTTTACTTCCTCCAAGGTGAGTGCCCTCTCTAACTGATAGGGTGGGTATATTAATGTGGATAGGTCTGGACAAAGCAACAATCGCATACGCCTCCATCTTCGGCCTAATAGAAGACACCCACCTAAAAGGCAACCAATTCTCATGGCTAAGCAGCATAGTCTACGTCGCCCAACTCATCGCGCAATTCCCTCTCGCATGGTTATTGGTCAAACTCCCCATTGGAAAATTCACAGCATGCATGGTAACGCTTTGGGGATTGACGTTGACGTTTATGGCTGCTGCGCATACTTTCCATAGTTTGTTGTTCACGAGGTTTTGGTTGGGTGCGTTTGAAGCTAGTATTGCGCCGAGCTTTGTTGCTATTACGCAGATGTTTTGGAGGAGACGGGAACAGCCTTTGAGAATGAGCTATTGGTATGCTATGAATGGGTTTACGGGCGTTGTAAGTCTACCTCTACCCTTTTACAATTACATGCTAAGTAATAATAGTTTGGAAGTTTGGCGACGTGGTGGCTTGCCCAACTCCCTCTTGGCCTAAAACCATACCAGGTAATCCCACCACTCTCTAACACACATCGCGTGCTGACAGTTTAGACCATCTTTGTCGCCTTTGGAATCATCACAGTCTGCTTCTCAACAGTTCTATTCTCCTACATGCCCGATTCCCCAGCTGAAGCCAAATTCCTCGACAAGCACGATAAACTCATCGCTATCGAACGATTGAGGATGAACCAGACAGGCGTCATGTCTCGACAGTGGCGATGGGATCATTTCTGGGAGACGATGAGGGATTTGAAGACGTGGCTTTGGTTCGCTCTCATCTTTAGCATCTCGTACGTATTTCTATCGTTGTTACGGTTAGTTACTGACTGGTTGCAGTGTTCCCTCTGGTGGTGTTGGGTCTTTTGGACCTCTTCTCATCAAATCGTTTGGCTTTGACTCTTTTGAGGCTATTCTGTTTAATGCGCCTTTTGGTATTGTCCAGCTTATTTCTACTGTTGGTGGATCTTATGTTGCGACAAAGTATCACAAAAAAGGGCCCGTCATCGCTTTTCTTGCTATCTTTCCGATTATTGGATGTATGATTATGCTTTCAACGCCTCATACACCCGACGGTAGAAATACTCTACTTGGAGGATACTACATGATCTCCGTCTTTCCAGGGATAGGTAAGTTTCATGCCTCTTTTATTTTACGAATGCTAACCGGTTAGTTCCGTTGATCTACTCCTGGTCGTCCTCCAACACAGCCGGCGACACCAAAAGCAAATGCAACTCATCAGTCCTCTTCATCGGTCAATCCCTCGGCAACATAATCGGGCCCCTCCTCTACAAACCTTCTGAAGCACCCGAATACCACAGAGGTCTATCATGGAATTTACTTCTTTACATGGCGATCGAAGGCTTAGTCGTGGTAACGACTATGTACCTCGCCTACTTGAACAAAGACCATAGCCGACGTCGCGTTGCAGCTGGAAAAGATGCTGTTATTGTGGATTACAGTTTGTACTCGCCTGAAGAAGCTGATCGGTTGAGAAAAGCAAAGGGAGCGGATGTTGATGGGAATGTGGGGGATAAGGCTTTTGATGATTTGACAGATTTGATGAATGATGAGTTTCTGTTTGTTTTCTAGATTGGGTTAGAGACATGGAGATGCGCTTGGTAGTGGCCGGTTACGTCGGCGGTTGATAGCTTCGGTCCCGATGTTAAGTGCCGATTGCTTCCGCGGAACTGGAGCCAATCGGATGCGAGGAATATCCGAGTTGGAGTAAGCAGTCAGGAATGACGTACCAAGTCCGAGAAGAAGATGCTCGATATTACCGCAAAAAAAGAGAAGATTTTTATCTAGCCTGTGCTTTGAATGAGAATGATCTCTCAGGACCTTTGTAATGGGAAGAGCAAAGAAGTACGACCGAAGCTGTGTTGATATGGCCTTGAAGCATGAGCATCAAAGCGCAGGTCAAACGGGTCTAAGACGGATTCGCGGCCATCAATCTGACCAATAACATCCCCAAAAACGCCAAGTGCCGAGCACATAATGTGGAGAAATCCTTCCTCGGAAGCCATCAATGGTCACTCTGGGGTAAATAATCTGGGGCAATCCAGACCCATTGACGATCAGCCACTATCCGAAGACACAATACAAATACTCTCCCCATCCTCTCCCTCCCTTCACCTCCCATTCCTCTGTATCATCCATCATGGCTCTTACAGAACTCCTCATCTCACCCTGGGCACCAGTAGCCCTCCTCGTCGGAGTCGTCGCATGGTACATCCTCCCCTGGATCTCCAACAAAGATCTCCGCGGCATCCCCGCCCCGTTCCCAGCACAGTTCAGCAATCTTTGGCTCCTGTCAACATGTCGAAGAGGAAAGAGATATGAAATTGTTGATGAGGTTCATAAGAGGTTGGGTGTGTTGGTTAGGATTGCGCCTAATCATGTTAGTGTTGCTGATGCGGATGCTATCAACACTATCTATGGCCACGGAAACGGTTTCTTGAAGGCGTGAGTCCTACTACGCATAGCAAAATTGAGTTGGGGATGCTAACCTGATGATAGAGACTTTTACGACACCTTCGTGTCTATCCGTCGTGGTCTTTTCAACACACGCGACAGAGCTGAACATTCTCGCAAGAGAAAGATTGTTTCGCATACTTTTGCTCCCAAGTCTGTTCTCGAGTTTGAGCCTTATATTCGTCAGAATCTTGAGATCTTCATTAAGCAGTGGGATCGCATCTCTGCTAATAAGGAGCGCGATGGCTATGGACGCGTTGACTGTCTGAACTGGTGTATGACTACCCTCAATCTGTTTCCGAATCTTACTGACCTCTTTAGTCAACTTTCTTGCTTTCGACATCATCGCTGATTTGGCCTTTGGAAAGCCATTCGGTAAGTCAACCATGAGATAAAGTTGAGATGGAGACTGACTTTATTTAGGCATGCTCGCTTCAGGTGCAGATATCGCAGAAGTCAAAGTCTCACCCACCAGCCCAACAATCTACGCCCCAGCCGTCGAAATCATGAACCGAAGAGGCGAAGTCTCCGCAACCCTCGGCTGTCTCCCCCAACTCAAGCCCTACGCAAAGTATCTCCCCGACCCCTTCTTCAGCCAAGGTCTCCAAGCCGTCGAAAACCTAGCCGGCATCGCCATCGCCCGCGTCAGCGAGCGTCTCGAACGCGGCGGCGACTCTACCCGAAAGGATCTTCTCGCTCGTCTCATGCAAGGTCGCGATGAAAAGGGTGAACCGCTTGGTCGTGATGAACTTACCGCTGAGGCACTTACACAACTTATTGCCGGTAGTGATACTACTTCTAACTCTTCTTGTGCGCTTTTGTATCATGTTGTTCGTACGCCGGGTGTTATGCAGAAGCTTTATGAGGAAATTACCGCTGCTGTTCCTGAGGGAGAGGCTATTCCTGATTTTGAGGATGTCAAGCATCTTCCTTACCTCGGCTACTGCATCAACGAGACTCTGCGTATTCACTCCCCCTCCGGTATCGGGCTTCCTCGCGAAGTCCCTCCCAACCACAAAGGCGTTACACTACACGGACGATACTTTGGACCTGGCACAGTCCTCAGCGTTCCTACATACACGATCCACCATTCAACAGAAATTTGGGGTCCTGATGCTGATGACTTCAAGCCAGAGCGCTGGGAGAATTTGACGGATAAGCAGAAGAATGCTTTCATTCCTTTCAGTTATGGGCCTCGGTCTTGTGTGGGTAGGAATTTAGCGGAGATGCAGATGAGACTGATTGCTGCTACTTGGATTAAGCGATATGATGTTATTTTGAGACAGGATGTTATGGAGACTCGGGAGGGATTCTTGAGGAAGCCTATGGGTCTTGATGTCGGATTGGCACGACGATGAATGTGCATATAAGTGTGGGACAGCAAATGGAAACAAAAGGCGTTTGAGATTATTTCCCTCGTGTATTGTGTCAATAAAGTAAAATACAATTACAAGTATGTCGACCTTGGCTTCGCCCAATACTACCATGCAAGTCGCAGTATCTGTGAAGGATCCTGTAAGTACATGGATGAATGATCAAGTCTCAGCAACTGTGAGCTGGCTGGCATGCTTCTTTCGCGACATGCCCACGTCTACTACACTGCATAGAAAAGGGACAGAGTGGTGGCAAGAGAAGGCCACAAATTGCATGTCGCAAAAAGAGTATGGTACCATGAAGATAGAACTATGCCAAAAAGTTCACTATAACCCCGTAGAAGTAATTGGTACACGCGTGGTGAACCTCCGAACGTCATAGTGTCAGCGGGTTGCATAAATTAGCCCGCCGCTTAGTTGGTTAGAGCGTCCGGCTGTTATCCACAGTCAGCCAGTTGCATTAGCGCGAATGTTCAATTGACGAGAGTCAGTCTGTCTGGTGTTACTGCTCTATATATATTTGCCAGGCCAATCCCAAATCCATGTCCCTTCTCTTTCTTTTTTCTTTCTATCCTCAAGCTGTTTAAACCTCACTGCACTTTACCCATCATGGTCTTCCAAACTGCCCCCAAGCCCAAGTCGTTGCTCGGCTGGCATCGCCTTCTCTCCCCCACGGCAAGCGTCAAAGTATCCCCAATTTGCTTAGGTGGAATCAGCATTGGCAATGCATGGAAATTCTACACTGGCAAAAACGAAGATCCCTTCAAACTTCTCGACGCATTCTACGAGTTGGGCGGTAACTTTATTGACACTGCTAATCTCTACAACTCGGAGCAATCTGAACAATTGATTGGCCAATGGATGGAGGAGCGTGGGGTTAGAGACCAAATGGTAATCGCTACCAAATACTCCGCTGGCTATCGGGCGTATAATCGTGAGAAAGAGCCTATTCAGACGAACTTTACCGGAAATTCTGCTAAGAGTATGCATATTTCGGTTCGCGATAGCTTGAAAAAGCTGAGGACTGATTATATTGATATTCTTTACGTCCATTGGTGGGATTTTGCTACGCCTGTGGAAGAGGTGATGAGAGCGCTGCATACGCACGTCATGGCGAGAGAGGTTCTGTATCTCGGCATCTCCAATACCCCGGCTTGGATCGTTATGAAGGCCAACGCTTGTAAGCTTTGACCGAAATCATTTTGTTCTTGTGGCTGATATCGTTAGATGCACGACAGCACGGGCTGACACCTTTCTCTGTATACCAAGGAAACTGGAATGCAGCCATGCGTGATATGGAGGGAGAGGTCATTCACATGTGTGAGGACCAAGGCATAGCTGTGATTCCATGGGGTGCTCTGGGAAGCGGCTCTTTACTTACAGCTGAACAACGCAAAGCAAGGGAAGATGACCCAGATGCACCTGACATTAAGCCCTCAGAGACTGCCTTGAGAACAAGCGAAGCACTAGAGGCAATCGCTGCCCGCAAAGGAACCACGCTACAAGCTATAGTAAGTCATATCACCGCCGCATGATACTCAGACCTAACATCTACAGGCCCTTGCATATTTGTTTCACCAGACGACTTACGTCTTCCCCATTGTCGGCGTCAACACAGTTGAACACATCAAAGCTATGCCCGAAGCACTCCGTATCGAACTTTCGAAGGAAGAGATCGAGGAGATTCATGAAGCGTCTCCTTACAACCCGGGGTTTCCTATGAACTTTACTCAGTACATACAGCCGGTCAAGTATGATTTGTCGTGGACGCCAGCGGATCACCAGCAGTATCAGATGGCTGCGTGGATCGATGCTCCACCCAAACCACTGGTAAGTAAACTTGAACGTCTGGCGACTGTGATTATGGAGAGGCTAATCGATTTCAGCCCTATCAACCAAGGACTGAATAGGCTGTGTTATGAAGGAGAACGAATGTGATAGATCGGTGCTCGATTCGGTTTACAGGATAGTAAAATCGGGTGCCAGTATGGCTTGTTAAGGCCGCGAATGAACCGGCCGGACTGCAAGATGAAACAACTCTATAGACTTTTGTTGTCTTCACTTATCTCTGCAACTACCAGATCCAATGTTAAACTCCTATAGCAACTTCATACCTACTGTTTTCCCTTCTTTGCTTGGGCCCCAGAATCCTTGGGATCAGTCTTCGCCTTACTCCGAATGGCAGGCTTTGCCTTCTCTGTCGGCTTTCGCTCAGTGCTGAGCACTCCCGGATCCATGGTCACTATTCTAGGTGATTTGACCTTCTTGCCAGTTTGAGGTTGAAGGTCTGCAGACGGTTTCGCTCGACCCTTACTTGGTATCTGCGGTATTGTCAATGAAATGTCCATACCAGGCTCTATAAGGAACCTCCAGCAGTTGGGCATTATGATACTGCCTGTAGGACCGATAACGTCGTATTGGCCGTTCAAGATTTGTTGGCCAATTGCATCATGCCGTCCAAGTGCCTCTTTGATCTTCTGCTCCATGCCCTGGTCCTTGTCAGCTGGAGTGCAATTGTATTGTGGTGTCAACCGACCTTCCATTTTCTAATAAGATGGAATGGGAATGTGAATTGTTGCCCAACTGCGTTGAACGTGATGGACTGTTTTCCTCCCTTGTGACATTTGCAATCGTTGGTCTCTTGTATCGCACTCTGTTCAGTCCCTGGATCTTCAAGGTTTTCTTCCTCAATGGTCCAGTCAGACAATAGCTTGTCAACGATATAAGAGCTCACTCCGGGCTCGTATATAGCCGTTTGCAACTCTGCAGGTATGCCAATGGTGATCTCTGAGCTGCCTCCACCTATATCGGTGGATTCGGTGCTCTGAGAGCTAGGGTCCTGTTTTGACTGGGCCAAAGGCTCGAAGACTAGGTTGTAGAGCCAAGTCGCGGTATCGTCGGGGCGCTTGTCCAGAGTTCGAAACCGTATCAGCTTGTTTTTCTCGTCACCTTCAGCGATCTCGCTGTCCTGTAGTTCCAAGCTGGGCTCATCAGACCGTGAACGCTGTTGGTTTGAAAGCTCCGTGATACAATTAGACGACGCATATGTCAGGTTCTCTGCTTGTTGTCGAACGTGTGCAATTTTGGATTCTTTCTTCTTCTTTCCATGCTTGTCGGCGGGCTTGACCTTCTTGTTGGCCTTTCCTGATCTGAGTGTTGTCAGTGATAATCTGGCTGTTGCATGGCTTGTGGTTCTCACTTCTTCTCATTTCTCGTCAACGCTGCTAGAAGCAGAGTGTTCTGTATAAGTTGAATACCACTTTTATGACTCTCGATCACGCTGAGCTTGTACTGAACTTCAGGCTTGTTGTATACCCACAGAAGCCTCTGCAATGTTGCATGACCATCCATGAGACCTTTGAGCTCCTTATGGATGGCGGATATTCTGTCCATCGTAGAAATAATGATTTTCAAGAGATGGCGCTTGCATAGGTCCTTATTCTTTTCTAAGAAGTCGTGTAGCTCCCCTAGAATGAATGAGAGATCGGCTAACCTTGCCACTATGTCAAGTACCTCGCGAGGCGCATTTTGAATTGAGGCGTAGAAACGATGTAGGTCTTTTGAAAGAGAAGTACCGGTCTTCACGACCTCAACAACACCTGCCAAGATAGCAACGATAGAAAGTGGATCCATGATAGCTAGTCCAGGATTTCGAGCTGTCAAGGATTCAAAAACTCTAAAGAAACTGGAATAATTGGGACTTTATCAGATCTGGGTCCAGTCAGATGCGGGGTTTAAAAGGCCGAATTGTATGCCTCCGCCTCAATGGCTGCCTCCAGGCACAGCCTACTTTGGGCTGATCTCACCCTGCCTGCTGTCGACATTGCTTATGATTGGAGGCTGATTCCTGCGAGAAATCAACTAATGCGGCCATTAACAGAGAGATCAGCACTGGAGAGCTGTAAGTAATTATGAAAACCAATGCAGGTCGCAGATTGGCTCCAGCGATTTGTTAGCGGTAAGAAGGAGAATGGTTCAGGTGGGGATTCTAGCCTGATTCAGTAGAAACGAGGCTTGACAAAACCTGTTGATTCTGGAGAGTATTGTTTCAACGATTGATTGGGGTATTGCACACTATTATTGGGGAGATACTAGCAGGGCTGGGTAGAATTCTTAGATCATGACTGCCCATTTGCTACTTAGTCGTTACAAGTGACTGATTTCCCTTTTACCGTCCTTGTTGTGATTCAGATTAACATCTGAGCCCTCTTGCGTAGTTGATATCTCATCCACATCCGATTTTGGATGCCTCCTGTCCGGCTTAAGCAAAGACTCAGTCGGACGTTCCGCTCGTTCCTCCTTCATATCATCTTGCTTCGTATCCACTGCGAAGAAAGTAGATTGACCATCGCTGACTTCCAACCCGTTGCCTTGCCGTCTCAAAACCAGCCGAACATTGCTTAGATGCTTTGACAAAGGCTCTGCGCCTGAAGTCTCTGCAGAAGGCACGACAGCGTCAAGCTCAGGATTCCGCGTCGTCCGCAGGATGGTCGAGAAGCTATTCGTGTACGATGCAGAGGCAGACTTGATACACAACAGTCCAAAGATCACAACGATCAAAGAAAATAGTATACCTATCCCATAGGCGATAAAAAGGTTGCGGGGCTCGTAGGAGAAGGCGTTCTGTGCAGAAAAGCGGGTTACAGGACCGGTGGTATCGTTTTGTCTAGAAATATGGGTCAACAAGCCATCCTGCAGAGATGTAAGTATGCACTTACAGAAATTCAGAGTTGCTCAACAGACTTATCGTCGTGTTCTCGAACATCTGCTCAAGCGCATCAGACAATGACAAATTGCCAATCAAAGACTTTGGCTTCTCGTAGCCCCGATAGTTATAGTTCATATCCGGCAAATCAACGAGAACAGTATGAGCTATTCGCGTCCGATGCATCCGACCAGACCACCGTTGAGTACCGAACAACATATCCCCCATTGCCGCCATGAGGGTGAGGTACGCATTGGTTTGATTGCAATGACTAGTGGGCTCGGGAAAGCAATGTCTGGTATCGTAGGCTGAAACCCCGTTCAGTCGCTTAGTCTTGTATCTTATGTCTTGTAAACCGTTGTCGAAAGTAATATTCAGCGAATAAGTCGCGTTGTGGAGCTGGCACTCGATGGTCCTGTTTGCATGTCCAGATGGTCTATCTGGGACGAGGACGTAGAAAGTCGCTGGGTTACCACCCCGGTCTCCATTTGTGATATTGGCGGTAAAGTCTAAGGCAGGCGTCGTATAAACCAGAGTGTCATTCAACGCATGCAGCAACCCCTCTATGGCATCGCCGTTCCATATGCCTGCCTCGGAAGCCGAGGAAGTCATATTCTCTGAAACTGGGACAAAGCTAACGTATGTCATGTAGTCCCCATCCGTTGTGTCGCTGTTAATAATTTTCTCTATCGATTCTCTGAAGGAGTCGTTCTGGGGACTATCACATGAAATTGTAGGCCCGTAAAATTCCAGCGTGTAGGAGGAATTGGGAAACGGAGCGGCGATCGGGAGGATGGCGCCTAGAGTTGCCACTGGTAGGAGAGTCCTGATGACGTGTGACGAGATGGTGAGACCTCCTTGCACGAAGCTACCGTACCAGAGAGTGCGGCCGTAATCGATGCTTGGAATAAAGCTATGGACGACCGTTACATTCGTCTCGGAAGATATCTCAATACTTAATGTAGCCGGCGTGATAACTGCAATAAGTGGGAGAGCCCTTGATGGACGTTAGTAGCGATCGCTAAGGTACTCTGGACATCTCACCATGCTATCATGGCTACAATAGCAAGTCCTGGAGCAGCTGTCCACAATTCCAAAGCCGTGAAATCCCACGCAGTGTGCGAAACACCAAATAACGAATTGATTCCTTCGATGGTGATAGATTTCGATCTCAGTGTCCGCCAAAGTATCTGGGTGTATGCGATGCCGACGGCTGCTGATAACAATGCTCTTACGAGAAACGCCATTCCAGTTCCAATGCGCAGAAACCACTCTTGTTGGTTCTGGCTTTCAACAATTCTGTCATTGAGATAGTCGTAGAAGAAATGATGGCCGGTGGCAAGTGCCAGTCCTGACAGAAGGCTGCCTGTCATTAAAACTAGGGTTAAACTATGGCATGCCATTTCGTTCTTATCGTAGCGATTGGAAACAATTTCTTTTTATTAATAAATCATGACGCTACAGCCCGACCGGAGATAACGTGGCTTGGGCGTTGTGTGGGGGAGGAATAAGTCAGAAATAAGCATCTGACAGGAACAAGGCTCTGCCGGATCTCATTTACTATATAATAAGCACCGACTCCTACCCGTCGGGGCGTTAGTATAGGACATAGTAATGATCTTCATCAACATAAACAGGCTACTGCCCCTGCTGGTAACGAGGGTCGAACCAACAGGTTCAATGACTGGCCAAAATACTGCCAAGACACGCACCCTTGAATCCTTTGACTGCCTGAGATGTGACGTCAAAAGCGAATAATGTCGGGTTACTCGACATGAACGTTGAGTCTTTCTAGATACTCGATCCATCGACCCTACTATTAAACTATACATTTTGTCACTAACCCAGCGCTTCGATATTCTCCAAGCGCCGTTCCCGCTGAATAACCTCACCCTAGACTGAGACCGGCCAAACCACCAAATATCGCAGGCGGTGAAAAATCAGCCCCGCCAAGCCAACCTCTGTTTTATAACCAGGATCCCTCAGCCCAGGAGCGGGGTTTGCTTCGCTCTAAGATCTATGATTCGACGGAGCTACCCTTCTTTTCAGCTCCAAGCGACGAAATGAGTTTAGTCTCGTATTATGAGGCTGTGCTTGCGCAATCAGAGGAGATGGCAGCTCAAGATTTCTCCCTTCAACACATTCCATTTGAAGCAATTAAGTGTGAAGAGACGATTGAAAGACTGGCAAAATGGGCGAAGGCGGTTACATGATTCTCACCAACGGTACGCCGTACCGCTGGAAACGGTCGGACCAGATGAGCTATCAAATGAAATCTTGGGATTTTCCGGAAGTCATCGAAGCAGGTAAATCTTACCCTCTCTCCATCATTTACCTCAATTGACACATTTGCAGGCAAGGTTCCTAGAACATACATCGAGTTCAGTCAAGGCGCGTTTAAGAAGCGCTCTGATACTAGTGGCTCGGTAAAGTACACTCTCGAAGGCACAGGATGTAGCTTCACTATTCACGTCCGAGACGATGACGAGCGTATCTGGGTGAAGCTCGACTCTCTTGAATCAGTCGGAAACGCCCGCGGTTCGGAGATTCATCTTGGATGGCGCCATGATAAGTGTCTCACTTGGGTCCTCTCCGGTTCAAAGGAGGAATTCCACACGTCCAACCCGCCTATGGATTGGATGCAGCAGTGCAGAAAGACAATCGGACATCTCCCCCTCTCCAAGATCTGTCTTCTCGGAACGCATGATTCTGGCATGTCGACTACTTCGCACTCGCTTGTACCCGTCAGTGTTATCGATCCGTACGTCCTTTGTCAGTGCGAGGATATTTATGGACAACTTCAAAAGGGCGCCAGATACTTTGACATTCGTCCTCAGATTTACAAGGGCAAATGGTGCACTGGTCACTACACCGGTAAAGTCGGAGCGCGCGGTGAAAACATCGCCGACATCATCGACGGTGTAAACAAATTCACAAAGGACAACGGTGAATTGATCATCATCAATTTCTCCCACTCTTTACAGTCAGATGTCGAGGAGTGGCGAGAGTTCAACAAAGAGGAATGGCACAATCTGATGAAAGAGCTTCAGAAGCTGAACAACCTTTTCATCATGAACGATAAATCCAAAGCCAACAATCTTTCCAATGTCAAAGTTGATGAATTCATTGGAAACGGCAAGGCTGCAGTGGTCTGCGTAATCGAGGACTGGGGCAGCCTTAGTCTAGGTGACTACCTCAACCAAGGCTTCTTCAAATCAGGGCAACTCAACATCCGAAACGAATATGCCAACAAAGACGAAACAGACGTGATGGTAGCCGATCAAATCGAAAAGATGAAACATCACATGTCCTCCAACGACAAACGCATGTTCTTACTCTCGTGGACTTTAACGCAGCAGGTCCCCGAGTGGGACGGTAGTGTGCGAGGTTTCGCAGGAAGTGTCACCGATACACTCCGGCCAATTAAGCTTTTGGCCAAGGACTGCAACCCTGAGCTTTTCACGAGGTTGTTGCCTGAAGTTAGCGAAAGTTCGTTCCCGAATGTTGTTTATATCGATTACTTGGATAGTATGGAGTATGTTGCTTTGGTTGTTGCTATCAATGATAAGGTTTTCAATAACTAGGATGGGATAAGATACCGAGGGTAAGGTACAACGCTTAGGGCGGAACAATGCAATTCTATGGGATCTTGACCACTACTCTGCCGGTGACTTGCTGCTTCTTGAGATCCTCGATGACGTTTCCAACTTGGTCGAAGTCGAGGACATTGACTGCTGGGACTATTGTGCCTGCCAAGGCATGTTGCAGAAGTTCTTCCATCTGTTCTTCTGTTCCTACCATTACACCAGTGACTGTGAGGTCTATACGTTGTCAGCTATCAGTCAACTCGTCGAAATATATGGTTACTCACCTTTAGCTGAGCAGATGGTAGCAGAGAGAGGAATATTAAAGTCGTTCCTCGGCAGTCCAATCGTGACGATAATTCCCATGTTCCTGACGAGACTTGGGGCTTGAACAAAAGCCTCTTGTGAGGCAGTAACCACCAACACAGCAGCAGCTCCCTCCCCGGTGATCTCCTTCACCTTCTCTTCCACGTTTTCAGCTTTGAAGTCGATGAAATGCTCAGCCCCGCTGTCCAAGCTCAGCTTCCGCCTCGCTTCTCCGGTGTCAATCGCAATGACTCGCAGACCCTTGAGTCTACTGGCAATCTGTACGCCAAGATGTCCAAGACCACCTCCAGAGCCAGAAATGACAACCCAATCGCCCTTCTCAGCATATCCCTCAACTTTCGAAACAGCTCCAGACATGGTCAACCCAGCACACAGCAGAGGACCAGCCACCTCACCAGGAATGCCATCCGGGATTAGCGTCACATACCTCGCATCAGCGATCATATACTCTTTTAGAGTTCCAGGAACATGCTTCCCGGTGTTCATCTGTTTGGGGCAGTTATTGTGATAACCTTTCTTGCAGATACGGCAAGTCCCGCAAGCGCTGTAAAGCCATTTGACACCAACTCTCTTACCCATCATCCCAGTATCAACATCATTTCCAGTCTGAACAACCGTTCCGACACCTTCATGTCCTATAATGGGATCATACGGTCCCCATCCCGACACAGCACGAACTTCCGAACCACTACAGGGTATTAGCCAAGGACGAACCGCATCCTCATTTGCTTACCAAAGACCTGTAAACTCCAGCTTGATCAGAATCTCATGTTGTTGAGGTTTTTCAACGGGAATATCTGGTCGGATTATAATTTTCGCATTATCGCCAGGTTCTTTAATCAGTGCCGCTTTTTGGACAGAAGGTACAGAAGTCATGATGATGGAGTGCTTATTTCCGTTTATCACGGGCGCTGGCGGGGTTTAAGTGTCCGGAGGTTGTGGAGCTGATTGGTAGCCGAGTCAAGTGCCGCTCCGAGCAGCTTGCCGATTGGCCAAGGCAATTCAACATCAGAAGAGGTGAACATGTCGGTGGTGGCTACAGCAGTATCAGAGTATGAGGAATTGGCCAACAGAAACATGACACGACGTTTTTTCTCTTTCTTTGCCACATTAGATAATCATAGATATGAAGACGGCGACTCAGGAAGAGGGGAACAACACCAAAAACAATGTAGCCAAAGAGATGCCAGGTTCACGATAATAAGGTTCTCTTTGAAGCATCGCGACTCCAATCATTACACCTACCGTGGCCTGTTCAGCATGCCCTAACACATGAGCTTTCACACAAATTACGATCCTCTTCTTATTCTTCCTTATTCATTCCCCTCTTTGTTCAACTTTCATCAAGCATATACACCCCACAACCGTCAAACAACAACAGCACATTCAATTATTTGAACCTAAACAACCTCGAACACAATCGCCAACATGATAAAGCTTTTTGTCAACATCATAGAGGACCTCATTAGGTACTACACAAAACCTGATGTACCTAGCCAAAACCAATCCGTCCCATCAGTTACGTCACTAATATACCCTCACAGCCACCCCCCAATATCGCAAACGCGACGGTGCACTTCGCAGATATCGCCCAACAGAATCCCTGCGATCCACGAGCCATCGGTCTTACCCCTTGCATCCGCAAATGCGAGCATGCCTGCCAAGTCACCTTTCAATTCGACGACCCCAAATGCAGCGAGGGTTACAGCAGCGCCATCTGGTCCGACACCTGCTACAAGAACTTCAGAAATGGCAAGTTTCGTAGGAAGTTTGAAACAAAGGGTTGTACCGACTACGAGATTTGGTGGGGGACCCACCCTATGCCTCATGGTTCTGGCTGGGCGCGCGATATTACCCTTGAGAAAAAGGGTAAGAAGGGGAAAAAGAATATGGCGAGGGGTGAGGGTGACCGTTGCTGGTTTCAGGTCACAAATTGTCATCGTAGCATTGCTAAGCTGGAGGGTGGTGCGAAGTCATGCATGGTTTCTGGTGGTAGCTGCAGTGGGAGGAAGTTGAAATGCTGCAGGGACGAAACCAGGCTTGGATGTCACATACATTAATCGGTGTACATCTCGGCTTTGTTCCAATACACACTTTCGTTGGACTCTGTCTAGCTACTCACCGGGACTAGTCTAAACTCTAACTGTTTTGTCCAACACGATCGAATGAAAACCCTGTTCCTAGTCAATGACTCTCTATTTCCAGGGCAAGATGAGGTGGTGATGTAGGCAATGGCCACAGAGTATCAGAAGAATTGACGACCAAGAAGATGGCAAGCGGCATGGTCTAATCTCTTAATGCCCAGTTATGTAAGCATTTGGCGCATCACGACGACTAGTTGACAACTCAATAAGAGGGGGTTGGTAGCTCAGTCGATGTCGTCGAGACACAAAAGTCTTATACGAGAAACAAAAGTTCTACGCGTCAAGCATAACCAGCCATTTGTTACATGCAGCTCCTTATTGACTTACCATAACATAACTTTTATAAACTCCCATACCCTTCTCACTTGCCTTTTTCCCTCTTTCTTCAACACTCATCAAGCACATCGCACAGCTATCAAACAACGACGGAACGAGTCTTTCAACTCGAACAACCTCTAACACAATCACCAACATGGACATGGAAGTGGGAGGTGTTGCCAACATGAACCTGGGATTAACCTCTGAGCCAATCCCCAACATGAATCTGGGGAAAGGGACAGATGTTTTCAACCAATGGGCGCGCAAGCAAATCAGGGAAAAGCAAATAGCTGATGCTCAAGCGGTACCCAACCCAACTCAAGCTATTCTTCTACCAGATACTAACACACACTAATAGCGCGCGGACGCTGAGGATGCACTCACGCCCAAGCCCCCTCGACCCCCGCTCCCCATACCCTGGGTTGAGATCCAAGACATAGGACGGATTAATCACTGCGATACACGATGGCCCGCTTACGAACCGTGCATGGTCTACTGCGAGCACTCCTGCCAAGTCACCGTGAACTTCCCGGACAGAGACGAATGCAGGAAGGGAGAATCCATCATCATCTGGCGCGGGACCTGCAAGGACAATTTTGAGAAAGCCAAGGATAATGTACCGCATGCAGTGTATGGATGTACCAACTTTGATATCTATTGGGAGGATTTGCCTTTTGATTCCGGTGCTGGAATGAAGCGAACTCTTATGCTTAAGAAGAAGGCGTACGGGGATTATTACAAGTTTGGTATTACTGGATGTGATCGCAAGAAAGTTACACCGGAGTTCCATGCTTGTAAGGCTGGTGGTGGTGGTAGTTGCAGTGGTAAATTGGAAAACTTTCGCAATGACAGCTAGGATGGACAGGATTGGCTTTTCGGATACTTTTTGGATTCTATTCTGTTCATAACTCGCTAACGTCTAGTACATAGTATCATGGAAATGTAGTGGTAAATGGATCTTTCGGCTTTTCCTCTTTGGTACAATATGAGTTTATTAATCATAACTAATACGAGTGTTCCATCTCTAACTCGATCGAATAGGAGCCCTGCTCCCAATATACAACTCATTGACTTTCTACTTCCAGTCCATTCCCTAAGGTCGCGCAAAGTCCGCAAGCTTCAGCCCTGCAATCTTAGCCTCCACTTCATCCAACAGCGGATGCATAAAGTCCTGCAAACAGCAATGATGTCGAACAATGGCCCACGGCTGATCTGGATCACTAGTAGTCGTGTCACCATAAAACCCGGTACCTGTTGGTTGGGAAACAGGCTTATCATTCACCTTTGTTGCGGGTGTAGACTTTGGACCAAAGATATTCGATGTACCGCTGCCCTTGGCTTCGGCGATAGGCCGGCCAAACATGTTTTTAGCAGAACCTGTAGACGGAGTAGCAGCGGCAGTAGGCTTTGGACCAAAAATGTTACTAGCAGACTCTACGGGCGGAGTAGCGGCGACTGTAACCTTTGGGCCAAACAGGTTCGATGTTGTTGCAGGCGCTGTCGCCGGCGTAGTGCCAAAAAGATTGGAAGCTGGAGCCTTTTCCCCGGTTGGCTGAACCTTCTGCTCGGGCCACATTGTTAGAGTCCACTTGCCCGAATGTTGAGAGGACGGTCCATCGGTATCGGAACTGAAGTATTTGGGAGAGAGAGCTGAGCGTAACGAGAATATGACACTGCCAAGGATCAAGAAGGGGCTTGGTGGTGCGGGTGGTGGATAGATGGAGGCTGCGTTCATCGCTTGCATCAAAGATCCCAACAACATAGATCTGCAGCCGTAACTACAGCCAAGCTTTTGACACAGTAGCTTTGACTGGATGTCGATAAGCCCGTCAATAAGGATTTTGATGAGAGCCGAGCTTTTGCTTCCGATAGCAGCTGTACGGGTTAGCTTCAGGTGATGGGGGAGGATTGAATAAACTTACCCAGAATATCCGACTGTATTGGTAGGTTATAGGTCGGCACAACTTGAGAACTACTCTTAATAGCGATCCTGGTAACATTCTCGAAAAGAGAGGCATTCTCGAAGACAGAAGAAATATGGATAAGCTGAGCCAGCGTCTTATCCATAAAGCAGAGAAGGTTGATAGTAGAGTAACGCGAAAGCCAGTTTCTGCCGAAGAAGGTAAGAGCATCGTGGCATTCCAGGTAATACACGATAGAAGCAATATCGGCCAGAAGATCCAAGGTCACAGTCTCGGGAATGTCGCGAGTTTTGCCGTGGATGATCTTGAGAACGATAGTCAAGGGTTCCAGAGGGAAGTCTTTGTCCAACGTCCATTTGTCTTCTGTGAGTTGTCTTGCTGCGCGGCGTGATGCGAATGTGATGTGCTTTTTTGAGCAGATGAAGTGTCTCTCAGTAGGCTGGTTTTGGGCATTTTGGGTGACAGTCTGGGTAGTCTCATTAGACTCAGATCTTGTGCCGATAGACGGCGTTTGGGAAGGTGTCTCTGCGGGCGTCTCTGCAGGCGTCTCAGTAGGTGACGATGTAGACGGCTCAGCTGATGTCTCTGTGGATGTTTCTGTAGGGGCCTCGGCAGGTGTTGGAGAAGTACTCTGGGTGGCATCATCCTCGACAGACTTGGCAGTAGTCTCTGTAGCCGTCTCGGTAGTCGCCTGAATTGGCGTCTCGGTAGGCGTCTCAGTAGATGTTTCCGAAGATGTCTTGGCGGGCGATTTGGTTGGCGTCTTTTCAGGCGCTACAGAGGGATCTTCAGCGGTTGTATCCACTGTTGTCTCAACGGTAGGCGGCGTAACGGCTTTGGGAGTGTTCGCATCCTCGTGCTGAGGAGCTCTCAACACGATCACGACGTCTCCATTAGGATCGATCGTAATGGAAGCAGACGACATAATGAAGTTATTTGGAAAGTGAATGATTATGTGAAAAATGCAAGGGAAATGCGAAAGTTCAGGGTCTCCGGCTTTCACTGTAATTTAACGTGACCCGCCTCCGAAAAAAGCAAAAATAGGGACGTCGACCAGCCAACAGCCCAGGCGCTTGGTACACTATTTGCTCTAGGAAACTTTGCTTAGGCAGCCAAAAGGCAAACAACAATGAATACGAGTTTGCCATGACGATACGGATTGCCATACGGTAAACAATGATTCAATGCGGGTTTGTGGTAAGTTAATGACTATTTAATTCTTAGACTGACATTGTTCTCGATAGGTATCCAGATCCACAGTTGACCAAACCCAGTGAATTTTGCCACCATCAAACCAATACATGACATGCTCATGAAACTTGACACTTTGTCCACTGGGCTCAACGCCAGCCCAAGCCTTGACCGGAACACCTGTGAATTCAAGTCTAGCAGCGACCCGACCTGAATCTTTGTCGACGAGCAGATCCTGTATGTCAAAGTACAGGCCCTGAATCGCTTCCTGACTTTCTTGGATTAGGGAAATGTACTCCGCGATAGTTTTCTCTTGAGTATTGTGCGTAACGACGAGTTTGCAGAACTTCTTAAAAGTGACCTCCATTGTTTTATCGTTGATGCTTTTGATGTAGTCGCGATAAATTGAACCGAGGTTAATGGTCGTCTCGGTCGCATTTTCTAAGAGATCCGCAGGTGTCTCGGTCGCTGACGGCTCTTTTGCACGTCGGGCATCGCTGTCTTGCAGCGATTTGGTAGCTGAGAGTCGACCGTCGAGGAACCATGCTAACAGAATCTCATGATACTGGACGGTAGATGCCGTCTGTGAGATAGATTGGGTCTTGATGACTCTGGCCGCCATGGCTTGCGCGTCGACGTCTACGACATAACTGTCGAGTTTTGCTGAGATATTATTGTTGTCGACATCGGATCGCAATTGTGCGATGAATTCGTCTCGTTGCAGTGACCTATCATTGACTGTGACGGTTGACTGGATTAAAGATTCCAGCTTGTCCCACTGTGCATAATTTTGAGCGCTGAGGATTGCTTCTAAAGAGGAAATAACCTCGGATCGTGATAGTGAAATGGTCATGATAAAAGTCTTGAGTAAACGATTGTGAGATCAATGGACTAGCATAATAACAAATAAGGTGACTGGGAGACTTTATACAGCTGTTCTTAAGATGACAATCACGCCCTTGACAAATCCTATGAGCACGTGACATCTGATCGGCAACATCTCTAACCAACTTCAAGATTGCGTGCGACCTTTCTGAAGGACAAAATCAAATAATGCCAAATCTCGCTACATTCTCAGCCTGGGACAGGTTAATAAATGTGGCACGAGGATGACTTAACTCAGCTCTGTGCGCTCGGCTAGTTTGCTGAATGATTGGCGGCTTGGATATGGGATATGAAAGACTAATTGACTGTGTCCCGCAATATTCGACTTGTCTTGCATTGGGGTGAAGAAAAGCATTGAGTCTTTGCATCTCGACATTGCTTCCAAGGAAACAACACCGCGGTTAAAGACTGAAACAAACATAAACATCACAGGCCATAGGAGCAGGCTTTGGACCCATAGCGGGATCTCATCCTTGTTACAAAGTCCCACAGGAATTCAGGCAGTCATGCAGGAAATGTAGATGCAATGCCACCTAAGCTTCTCCACCTTTCGGAAAGCAAGAATAATATCTACATTAATCCCATCTGTTACAGGGCATCTGAGAAAACACTCATCTTCACGGTACTCAACAACTTCGAACCCAAAATGCAGCCTTACCAATACCAACCCCTGCCCTATAGCACCGGTATCAGAATTCTAATCTTACATCCCGCAGCTAACAAATCGTCAGCTCTTGAATGCGATATCATCACTAAGGATCGTCTTACACTTCTACGTGATCCGGACAATAAGTCTTTCGATGCCGTGTCCTATGTCTGGGGCAATGGCACGCATGACATTCCACTCTACTGCAAACACGAAGGAACGTACCTCTACATTTCTGCCGTTGTTGATGAAATGCTCCACAATCTGCGAAAGACTTGCGAAGAGAGACGACTCTGGGTCGATGCCATTTGCTTGAATCAGAAAGACAATCAAGAAAAGAGCATCCAGGTCCAGCAGATGGGTCAGATATATCACATGGCGGACAAAGTTCATATCTGGCTTGGGCCCGCTGAGGCGACTACACGATTGTCCTTTGCCTTCCTTCGAACCCTTGTCGCAAAGTTTGAGCCATTGCCTGGTCAAGCCAAGGATCCAACAACAGAAGAAATTTTCCAGACCTTTGAAGAAACATTTCAACACCGCGACTTCCAATCATTCCTCAGCCTTCTGCAGAAGTCCTGGTTTACTCGACGTTGGACTCTACAGGAGGGCTTCTTGGCAAGAGACGCCATACTTAGATGTGGCGATAGCAAAGTCTCCTGGCACTGGTTCACTGAAGGACTGAAACACATCCAAAGAAGATCTGAGGAACTTCAAGGTATACAGAACGACCATAGCGCTTTGTATGCTCTCAATGTTTTGGAAATGCTTCGAAAGCCAGAAGACCTCTTATCTCTCCTCTGGACCTTGCATATGAGTCAATGCTCGGACCACAGGGACAGAATCTATTCACTACTTGGCCTTGCACAGAAAATGGATCCAGTGGCCCCTGCTGCCCCGGATGTCAACAGTGAGTCTGAACCTGACAACTCGAATCAAGACCTTCCCATCCCAGACTATGCACTCAGTACAGATGTGGTATTTCGCATGTTCGCTAGCCACTGCATTTCTACTGGTCGGCTATTGCAAATTCTTTTACACATTGATGGATTTGGCCGCCTATCAGAAGCCAACCCAAAATGGCCTTCATGGGTTCCGAACTGGACAACAGCAAGAGACAGAAAAGTCCATTCGCCGACAGCTATGTCACGAAATGTACCACCCTTTCAATCAATTGACAGGAGACCCCTTCTCGCCTTCTTAGGCGACCATTACCTTTGTCCTCAGACAATTTACTACTCAAATGGCAACCATCATGGGCTACTTATCTATGGCAGTTCCTTTCTGGAGACCGTCAAAATTTGCGAGGAATGGCCAAGGAGCAGGGATAGTGATCATCTGGTGAAGTACCTGACCGATTGGATCCATCAAGAAACCATCTTACACCTATCAGATGTGGGGGACCTGGACTCTCTAAGTATGGAAAGAAAGGTTAACGAGCGTTTATGTTTTCTTATTGCCGGCACTGAATTCTTTGGGTATGCGAAACATGTATTTTTCTCGGATAGCGTGGACACAAAGCCTCGTGACTGGTGGTCTAGGAAAAGCTTCATCGAAATGCTCGAGGGGCTGTACTGGCCATGGGCGTCACGCGTCGCAAATATACTATACCCAATCGATGGAAAAGGATTCCCTTTCAATCATTACACCAGGGAAGAGATACGAAGGAAGGAACACTTGGATAAAGATTACCAACACAATCCTCCACCTACAGCAGAATGCCGACAAGCGCTGTCATATCTCCTTGACGATGTGTCCAGAATGATGCAGGAAGGAAGGAAACGACTGATAGTGGCATACTGCGATGAGGCCTCCGGAAGATTCAAAAGGCAGCACTGGATAGCACCGGAGGATGTTAGAATGGGTGACGTGATTACTGGTGTTTCAATTTGTGGAAGGATCGGGGCACTCCTACGACCCGTCAATACCCCCTCTGAGCTGGATGGCCGACCAACGTTCCAGCTGATCGGCATCGTATGGTCACTCGAGAATTACTATGAGGAAACTGATCCCAGTGGTGAAGGGGGAACTTTTCTTATCCTCTGAACATGGAAAATCATAGTACTATCTATCGTAGTAGCTTGATGTAGCAAATTCTTGTCCATTGATGCTTAAAAAAAAGGTTATCTGCCCTTTCATATATACCCCAACAATTGCTGCCTTCAGAAGGGAATAAAAGGAAACATAATTACGTCGGCCGACATCACGGATACCTAAGAACAGGATGTGCTGTGAGTATTGGCTAGTAAGTGGTATGTTTAGACCACAGGTAGTATTGAAGAGGGGAGTGAAGAGGTTCAGCATCAATAGTGTTTTTCCATTTTACTACATTATGCAAGTTATAATATCTCGAAAAGAAACCAGGTAATTGAGAGAATAGGACTAGTTAATAAACAGTACAACAAACAGTGTTGGACGTTCTAGCATTAGCGCAGTTAGGCTACAATATCCAACACTATTTATTTCGCTGTAGGTTCACTTGTCTCTATTCTCTCAACTACCTGATTTGCTCCAGACATACGAAATAACTCTTCATTATCCGGGCTGTCGGCCGCTGAGCACCTGTTGCTCAGATCTTAGCCTCAGGATCCATTCTCGCAGCCGCGACAGAACAAGTCTCCCCCACACTAGAAACAACCTGCCCATTAGCAGTATAGCAATAAACATCCTCATAAACACCCTCCAAACCCTCAGGCGGTGTTGCTAGAATCTGATGGTACAGCGTAATTTCAGCAACAGCCATCTTAGGATCCGCGAATGATTCATTGAAATAGACTGTGTTGCGTTGACACTTTCCATTGTTCAGAAGCTGGGGAATGTTGAGAAGGGAATGGAATGTGTGGGGAGTGTATGGAGAGTCGTTCGTCAACTCAAACAGCATGTCGAAAGCTTCGGCGTAGATGCCTGGTCCTGAGACGGTGTTTGGGAGGAGAAAGGGTTTGACTTGAACGCTGTACTCGCCATCGGGGAGGGGTTCTGCGGCGGAAGTATCAGGGTCAAATGTGGCTGGAAAGATTGTAGTTCCTTCGAAGGGTGATACCCCAGATGCAATACTGGGCACAATAGCCTGTAGGGCGCGGTCATTGGTGCCTCCGATGTAGTAGTTCACAGGAGCACCAATTGGGGTCTCGCCATCCTTCGTAACATCGACATAAGGGACGATCAAAGAGGCTTGCATGAGAGATGCGATCTGCAGTGGAATGAGGTTCAGGGCTGTCATGCGGATATCATTGTTATATCCCGCTTGAACTATGAGGGGGTGTTTGCCTTCTGGGAACGAAGGGAGGATGTCCGTGGCAATATCAAGGGGATCATAGCCGGTGATCTCTTTGACAACGCTTTTGTCAATAGGAACAAGACAGTATGCTTCTCTTTGTTAGTGGGGTTCTTCCGGTAGTTTTCGACTCACTACGTACTTGTGTTGGCTGACATTGTTCGATTGGCTGGGTTGTACCTAGCCAAGGTATTGGGCCCAGCTTGGGCACTGCCCAAAGAGACCAAGGTGCTGAGCGCTGCAATACCGGAGAACTTCATGTTGACGATGAGAGGATGATCGTTGACAATCTTGGATCTAGTTGTGAATCGGCTGCATTATATACGTGGAAGGGACAATCGAGAGTCCGTATCGCGACCGTCTCAGACAAAAGTGCTAGGTCCCGGCCTGAATCAAGATTTCGGTCAGCTGCATCGCGATGATCTGCACAAGGATCGAAATGGCCGACTTGTCTCAGTGACGGTGACCAATGAGCATACAAAAGGCTACTCCCGAGGACATGTTCCAGCCAAGGTGACATATTTGTCTCAGGAAATGCGCAAGGGTGAGTAGTAAGACATTACTGGCGGCCGCCTGTCCACGATCGACAACAGGAGTTCTGAGGACTGGGGAAATGAAGAGGAATGCTTTGTTTACGCTGGATGCAAGATTCGGAACAACGGAATGGCAACGCCTCATTGATGCTCTGTGGATACGTTCGCGCAAGGTACCAGTAGTTTTTGGCGACGGAGGACCTTTGTTAGCGCTAAGCTTTGTTATCTTTCTGTTATCAAATCTAATCACCTTATTAGTGATACAATATCATCTTAGCAAGCTGATCGACTGGGCGTGGCTTTGCTTGAGCTTTGACCGTGGTGAATGCCGGGTAGGCGATCGCGATTCAACGCCTATGTCTTTGTCTTTTGGGAAATTTTGCTCATATGGTTTTTTCATTTAGAGAGATTCTCGTGGGATTTTTTGGCGTAAAATAAAGTGACCGAAGTGATGAACTAAGTTGGCGTCAACTTTGAATGACTTTGTCAAATGTTTTTCAATTGCTATGTTTTACTCACCTGATCGCGTCGGTCATATTAGGTTCGAATTTGTATGATTGCCATTTTCAGTACAAAGGCAACAAATTCCTTGAACAGTCTCCACGAAAGTCAATGAAAGATGGACAAAGCGTTTGTGTTTTATATTAACCATTTTTTTATTGGCAAACAAAGAGCGAACTTTGACGGGAGTAGATCTTTATCACCCGTCAATGAACAGCATGTCACCAAAGAATGTACAAACTAAAATTCAGTTCACTCATTCATTCGAGCTAGCCAGGTATTCTGAGAGCTTCACCACGTTCTTTCCCGGTTATTGTTCTTCCATGATATATAGTCTTCACCCTCTCCGCTCAAGGTTCAACTCTTCTCATCCACTACCATTCGGTACACTTCCACTTTTACATCATCATCTACGGTTCACATCTCTTCTCTCACCAACATCAAACGAAACTTACCCTCACAACCTACAGCTCACCAAACCCAATCTGTCAAAATGCCTCGCATTATCACCTACACCTGCCTCGGCTGCAGAGCCACAATCGACAACCCGGCCCGCAACGATCCCGCGAACTGGCGCTATGATCCTGCCACCGGCGAAACCATGGTCGACATTGAGTCTTTCGAGTTCCGCTGTGCACAGTGCAACGGAGGTCAAGCTGAGTTCTTCTACCACCCTGAAGA
Organism: Fusarium coffeatum; assembly: GCF_003316985.1. Taxonomy (NCBI): domain Eukaryota; kingdom Fungi; phylum Ascomycota; class Sordariomycetes; order Hypocreales; family Nectriaceae; genus Fusarium; species Fusarium coffeatum. The sequence continues at coordinate 78,218 of NW_022157927.1, read as the reverse complement.
ACAGCAACTCATGTCACAGGGTGCCATTCCGGCTCCTAATGGACCCCATGGTGCCAATGCTCATCAGCGACAGCCTGGCGCTGGACGTCCTGAGCGACGAGAAAGTCGACGAAACCGCCATCGGGAGGGTCGTCACGGTCATCACCGCGCTCATGGTCAAGGTCAAGCTCCTGGTTTTCAAGCTAGGCTTCAGGCTATGGTTCCTCCGGGTATGCTTCCCCAAGCTCTCGCTCCCCAGGGCCGACCCCATCATGGTCAATCCCATCGTGGCCATGCTCATCATGGCCATGGACATGGTCACGCTCACGGTCATTACCACCACCATCACGAAGATGACGATGATGACGATTACGATAGTGATCTTTTTGGCAGTGACGGTGACGATGAACACGAGCCTGATTGCATGAACCATCCCAACAACCGCCACCGTCAGCCCAATCACAACCACGGTCAAATGCGTCAAGCCGGTCCCCCAGGCGGTCATGGTCGTGTTCCCAACGCTAACCCAATGCAAAACCCAGGTCGTCGCCTCGGTCATGGCCAACCTGGTGGTTATGCTCAGCCTGGAGCTTTCGGCATGCCTGCTCAAGCACCACCTGCTGGTATGGGTCGACCCGGACCTCAAGCTGCTCCACCGCAGGCGCGACCTGATGTTCAGAGAATGCTTGACACATACACTGGTCGTGCTCAGGGACCACCAGGTAGTGTGGAGTTACCCCCGCCTGGAATGTACACTATTCGCGCTGATGGACGGATCATCGATGATGAGGGATACCCAATGCCTGCTGGATTCAATCCTCCTCCTGGAATGGTTGCTCAGCCAGGAGCCGCTGGTCAAGGTCCAGCTCGAGCTCAAGCTCCTCCTGCATACAACCCCGACCCTTATGGGTATGATTACTAAATCATTAGTTCTGTGTGAGGATTGTGTAAGGAAGGACGGCTACGACGACTACTAGAGGTAAGTTATCAACAGATTGTTATGATGCATTTGTACTCTAAAATGTAGAGTTTGGATGAGAGCTTTTAGCCGGACTAGACTCTCGGAACGGGGGACAATATTGTAGCTGGACTACAACTTTGCTGTTGACAGAATGAGTATTAGAAAACATATAAAATAACAAAAGAAAGTATAAAAACATAAACACTTCCATGCAACTTTGTGACATGTGTAAAGTCCAGCCGAGACAATGCGGTAGCATCAGTGAGATCCCACACCACTAGCTTCTACCAAAGTGACGTAGATATGAGATTGTAAGAGCATTCACCCGGTAAACATTTCTTGGTGACCGTTGTGTTCAGGTTGTATTGAACCGAATCGGCTAAAATGAATAAGAACGAGTGATCTGCCGATTCTGCGGGGAAACCGTTGTGGATGCCGCACAAAAGTCCCGAGAGCCCGCCCGGAAATAGTAAACCTCGCTTCACCCGTTCGAGCCTTACAGTCAGCTTCATATTCATGCTGTTTGTGGTAATGGATGAAATGAGACTGGGTTGTTCAAGTTCTCATTTGTCTTAAAGGTCGATTGATTACCTGGTTCAACTTCTCAAAGCAATTGGATGGTCTGAATAGACTACCAAGAAAGAAAACACCTATTTGACAAAAGGCAATCCCCAGGACTCCAATGTTCCAATATGTTCCTGACATAAATCCTGTTGCTATATAACAATGGTCATATAGGTGTTGGTTGTTCGTGTAGTTGCTCAGGCACTGTACCTATTCAGCCTATTTGTACACCAACCACTACTCTGCCCGCAAAGATCATCGCATCCCCGCACCGCTTCAATTAAAGTATCCCAATCGCGACACCAACATGAAGATCGTTACATTGAAATGTCGTTCCGCCTGCAAAGAACAGGATCGAAGCAGTGTAGCTTGTCTGCTATTTGTTCGGCTATAAGAACCTTAATGCGTGATTACTTACCCCACAACAACAGGCGATGACGATGGTGATGATGCCAGGGCAAGAAAGTATAAAGAGACGTGAGTGAAACAAAAGGAATTGATCAAGATAACGGCATTCTTCAAGGAATTGGTGATGATGCTGTCCAAGCTTCAGGTCGCTGCTAGCGCACTCACGCTTCTCAATGGCGTCGCATTGGCTGCTGCGCCTTACCAACAGCCTGACTGCACCAAGGAACCTCTCAAATCCAATGGCATCTGTGATACTTCACTCTCCCCAGCTGAGAGAGCTGCAGCGCTAATCGCAGCCTTCACCCCGCGAGAGAAAGTCGACAATCTTGTCAGGTAAGCTACCCAAGCACTGTTATTAACCATATACTAACCAAGCAGCAACGCGACCGGTGCCCCAAGAATAGGTCTTCCGAGATACAACTGGTGGAACGAAGCCCTGCACGGCGTCGCCGGCGCTCCAGGGTCCGAATTCGCAGACGAACCACCCTATGATGCCGCCACTTCCTTCCCCATGCCTCTTCTAATGGGCTCCTCCTTCGACGACGCCCTGATTCATGACATCGGTGAAGTCATCGGTATTGAAGCTCGCGCTTGGAACAACGGCGGCTACGGCGGCGGTCTAGACTACTGGACCCCCAACGTCAACCCCTTCAAAGATCCTCGCTGGGGTCGTGGTTCTGAAACGCCAGGTGAAGATGCCCTGCACGTTAGTCGCTATGCGAGAGCCATGGTTCGTGGTCTTGAAGGTGATAAGAAGCAGCGACGTATCGTTGCTACTTGCAAGCATTACGCTGGTAATGACTTTGAAGATTGGGGAGGCAAGACGAGACATGATTTCGATGCCAAGATCACGCCTCAGGACTTGGCAGAGTATTATGTCCGTCCTTTCCAGGAGTGTACCAGAGATTCCAAGGTTGGAAGTATTATGTGTGCCTACAATGCTGTCAATGGAATCCCTGCCTGCGCGAACTCATATTTGCAGGAGACTCTCCTCAGACAGCATTGGAACTGGACACATACCAACAATTGGATCACCAGTGATTGCGGTGCTATGCAGGACATTTGGCAGCATCATAATTACACCAAAACTGGAGCTCAAGCTGCCAAAGTCGCCTTCGAGAATGGTCAAGACTCTAGCTGTGAGTATGAGACTACCAAGGACATCTCCGACTCGTACGAACAAGGTCTTTTGACTGAAAAGGTCATGGACCGTTCTCTTCAGCGTCTATTCGAAGGTCTTGTTCATACTGGTTTCTTCGACGGCGATAAAGCAGAGTATGCTTCTCTCGACTTTGACGACGTCAACACAAAGCATGCCCAATCTCTTGCGCTCAAGTCTGCAGTACGCGGCGCGGTCCTGCTCAAGAACGATGGCACTCTTCCTCTCAAGGTCAAGAAAGATGAGAGTGTAGCGCTGATCGGTTTCTGGGCTGATGACGAGAAGAAGCTTCAGGGTGGATATAGCGGTCCTGCGCCCTACATTCGCACTCCTGCTTATGCGGCTAAGAAGCTGGGACTCAACGCCAATGTCGCTTGGGGTCCTACTCTTCAAAACAGCTCTGTGCCTGATAACTGGACTACCAATGCTCTCGAGGCTGCTAAGAAGTCTGATTACATCGTCTATCTGGGTGGTCTTGATGATAAGGCTGCTGGTGAAACATTGGACCGAACGGATCTTGACTGGCCCAAGACTCAACTGGATCTTCTCAAGAAGCTGTCCAAGCTTGGCAAGCCTTTGGTTGTCGTTCAACTTGGTGATCAGGTCGATGATACTCCTTTGTTAAAGAACAAGGCTGTGAACAGTATCCTTTGGGTCAATTTTCCTTCGCAAGAAGGTGGAACAGCAGTCATTGATCTCATCACCGGTCGCAGTGCCCCAGCTGGTCGTCTCCCACTTACGCAATACCCTAGCAAATATGTCAAGAAAGTCGGTATGTTTGAGATGGAGCTTCGACCTACAGAGAAGAGTCCTGGACGAACATACCGATGGTACAAAGACGCTGTCCTCCCCTTCGGATTCGGAAAGCACTACACCACCTTCAAAGCCAAATTCGCATCCAAGAACCTAGAGATGAACATCCAGAAGGTTCTCAAGGACTGCGACGCCACATACAAAGATACATGTGCTCTCCCACCTGTACAAGTCAGCGTCAAGAACACAGGCAAGATAACATCCGACTTTGTCTCTCTGGTCTTCATCAAGAGCAAGGTCGGGCCCAAGCCTTACCCTCTCAAGACCCTGGCCGCGTATACTCGTTCGCACGACATCAAGCCCAAGGCGACCAAGGAGGTCAAGTTGGAGTGGACGATGGATAACATTGCTCGACGTGAGAAGAACGGTGATTTGGTTGTTTATCCGGGAACTTATACTTTGATGCTTGATGAGCCTACTCAGGCGGAGATTAAGATCAAGGTTACGGGTGAGAAGGTTATTTTGGATAAGTGGCCTGAGTATCATGGCAATGAGTGATTTTCCTGGTAACTCTCGAGACGCAATGTGCCGCAGTTAGTATAGCAAATTGAATATGTGGCTGCATGCCCGCTACTAAGCTATGACTTTGCCGAGCTGACGTCTTGAACTTATAACGTTTTCTTAGTTATGATACCAGAATTCACTTGTGCCTGCTCCTCCATAACCAGAAATACTTTTGCAAAAGGAACCGTAAGGAAAGTCACATGAACTCCTTTGACAAAACCTCTGCTCAAAGAATGACGTCGAGATACTTCGTATCTTGTCACTGTCATACTCAAGATGAATCCTCGTTTGGTTGCATGTGAACCTCATTTGGACGGCCGTTCTTGCACCACCATGGAGGCAATCGTTTCTGATTCACGATCTTCACACAGTAACTATAAATAGTAGTCTGTGTCCAACTTACTACCCTTCCAAACGACACCAAAGCCCGCTGCCATCAACTTGTATAGCCAGTCATGTGTACCGAGCTTAACGAATCATACAGGTGCATCGATTGCGATGAGGAGATAGAAAGGCGTCGAGATTTCACAATGTGCGAGAAGGGTAGAGACGCCAACGAATGGGGCGCGTGTAAGAATGGGCGGGTGGAACAGAAGGTCTTCAGAAAAGAACTGTGCGATGCTTGTAAGGAGAAGAAGAAGAAGAAGAAGAAGAAGAAGAAGAAGGACAAATAAATGACTCAGTGTAGACTGGTACACTGAACGGATTCGCCATCGCAACGTGTTGTTCATTCTTAGATAGCAGTGAAACCATTATATTTGTACCAACTGCGACACTGAAAAGCGCGACGGACAGAATTTTAGAATGTGCGCCAAGGGAAGGGCTACGAAGTCAAGTGTCGAGAAAAAGTCGATTCCGGACTGTCTCTGCGATGTTGGCGAGGCAAAGAAGAAGGAGAAAGACAAGTAGCCGGGATAAGATCGAACACAATCTATTTTAATTTCAGACGGTTTTCAAAATTGAATGGCCACCTGCTCATGGACTTACTATGTAGCTGTTCAGCCTAGAACCGTGAGCCAATTAGCCGTTGAAATCATGCTCTTATGGATAAGTTCAGGTTTTCACTGCAGAGCTACATATAAACTCTCACCCATACCGCTTTCGCCTAGGCTCATCCATCTCCCTAATAACAAATTCTCTTGTGTTGGTATAGTAGTCATCATATTCAGCTGCTTATTTGAACTCGGAGTCGCCGAACATGGCTTGCGTTCCCACCTAGCACATATTGGTCTAATGTAAGCGAGAAGAACGCCTCAGGGTCCCACAGCGAGTGTATTAACTTGGTTTGGCAAGGGGTAGTTACAACATATCGAGAGACAGGTGTAATATATAATCCTACAGCCGGTCATTCTCTCTTCGACCCGAGCTTCTCTTCATCATCAATAGACCGCCAAACACTAGCTAAACACCCTTTGCATCCCAGCGAAACTTCACAAGAGAGCTGCCCTGACAACATGAAGTTCTCCATCCCCCTTTTCGTAACCGCCACCATGACTGGCGCCATGGCGCAATACACAGCTTGCGGTTATCACCTTGTCAACGCCGGCAGTAAGTTTCCAGCCATAGAATCTCTTGATTTTCAACGCAATATCCGGGTGCTAATATCGTGATAAAAACAGGCTACAACCAGGCTGACATCGCCTGGGCCACTTGCGGGAGGACCGACACGTGCGAGGGCAAGGAGTGGAACACCCTCTTTATTTACCGTCCAATTCCTCATGCCCTTCCCTCAATCGAGTCTTTGGGGTTTTGCACCAACGGTTGCCAAGAGGATGATTTTCACGATAGATGCAACTAAGGGAAGTTTGTTTGTACCCCGATATTGAGATCTTTGGGTTTATTCAAGGACGAAACATTTAATTAAGGTTATTTTCCAGTTCGAAGGATAGCCTAACTGTAGAACAAGAGTCGTGGGAGTTCTAAAATAAAGGCCACTTGCGCGCTGTTAATGTTTAGTAGTTTTAACACTTTGTTTCTGTATAGTGAAAGTATTTCTATGATATCTGTTTCTAAATCTCAAATAACATGGGAAAGATCTTCCCTCTTCTATCATAAACACTGCAATGTGATAGAGAAGTAAACATGTGAAGTTTTTGGTACGGTGCCCATAGACAAGTGAGTCTTGACCAGAAAAGAGAATGCCATCGGTCACAAGTTTACACTGGTCCTTGCAAGTTTGCCCAATCCTATTATGAAACCTACACAATTCGCCAGGGACGGGAGCAACAAGACAATTCCTGAGCTAGAAGTAAAGACCCCAACCCTGCCAGGATGCTTTGAAATAAATCTCGCGGCATACGACATTCTTCGCGCATGCAAGTTCAATACCCGACTCTCAACACTATGTGGCGATTCGTTTCTTCCATATATTCCCGTGCTATGCACTCTGGAAGCGGATGCTTTAAAACTATTGATAATTTCCATCCGCACTATGATAGATGGCTCACTCTCATTTATGTATCTTTAGTAAAGCCACCTAGCAACTGCTTGACACGGGCTGTCTGCTCCCTGATTTCGTCGAGGTCCTCGGTGCTGAATCCGTCGGAATCCGCCTTCACGCTGCTGGAAATGTCCGAGGCCTGTTCGAGCCTGCCTCGTGCTATAGCTGAGATCTCCTCAGAGTCTTCCCACGCTTTGTCATCATGCTGTACGGGATCAATAACCGCCCTTCGCTTATGAAAACCCTTTATGTCCTTCAGGCCTTTCTCAAGGATTTCTTGTTTCACTCTCAAACGTTCCCTCTCCATAGAGGACTCCGGGGTCTCACCTGCAAGAAGATGCAGGTCTTCTTCGTCCATCTTCATGACATTTGTTGATCTGAAAAGCCCGGGAAGCTTACTTATGAGACAGTCCTCTACCGCCAGAGTGCTCACGTCATCGATGAACCGGTCCAGTGCAATCTAATGATAGGTTGAAACTGTTAATTTCGTGATGCGCGTTCAGCTGAAGGGTGTATCTTGCCTTGTAATATCCTTTCATATAGTCTACTGCCAGCGAACTTCCAAACCGCTCCATGCTTGGCTCAAAGCCATCTTGAAACACCTCCAAGAGCTGCATGGGATTGATGCTAATCTTTTTGTCGGAGCCATCAAAACGGTCCCGTCCAAACATGTTATTGATCGATGTCATGATCCTACGTTTGTGGCGTTTCTGCTGGCTCCGTTGAATATTCCGGGTAAGCTGTGAGTTGTTCGTGATTAGGTGCTGTGCGGCTGATTCGAGGAGTGTATTAATCTGCGCGACCATCTTCGTCTCAAGCTCGTTGATCTCTTTACGAATGTATTTGAGAACCCCGTCGGAAACTTCACTTGCCGTAGTTTGCCCCACGATCATCTCTGTCGTTACTTCCACTGCCTCGAGGATGTCCTCAGCAAGCGACAACACAATCTTTCTCCAGGGCGTGCATTGCTCAACAAAAAGATCATTAACGATCAGGGGATTGAAAAGGCCTGGTAGCTCACGACCTTTGCCGTAAATAAGACGATCAGCAACCTCGTCGATGAAATCAGACCGAGAGATTTCAGGTACGTCACGGCACCCCAGGTCACTTTCATCGTCACTCTCGGAATCAACGATGCGCTGACTGTGACCGCTCAGTCGCATTTCCTCCGAAAATACACAGAGCTTCCTACATACAACCGCGCGAAGCCTTCTGCTGAAGGTAGACCGGTCGTTCCGACTGCCGAAAAATCGATCGGTGTACGTGCCATCAACTGCATGTCTCATCAGGAGCGTGTATTCCTCACTTACTCGCAGTAAGTAGCTCCGTTGCTGCTCAGGTGTTCCTCGCACTGGACCAAGACAATCGAGCCTTTCCGCGCAATCACGAATCCCATCTTGCACGTCCTGTTCAAGACTTGGAAGTTGAGCAAGGATTTGATCTTTCAAGACTATGCTCAATCTGACCCGCAGTGCCGCCACCCCGCAGTGCAAAGGGTCAACAGAGTCCCACAATCCCTGAGAAAAGAAGATTTTTTCTATCTCGTCGCGCTGTGCGGAGGTAACATCACGCTCCTTGAAGTCACGATTTTTCAGAACATGCCAGCCGAGACGAAGCTCCTCCTCGACGTTTTTAGCCAGACGAACAAAGTAACTCTCAGATGGGGAGCCGACATCCAAGGTGTCGGGTTTTGTAATGAGGCCCATGGTTCTTACGCCATCTGGATCGGCAGTTTTGGCCATCTTCATGACTTCTTGCAGAACGTACTCGTACTTAGCCGACACGACAGCAAGTATAATGCTACGCGGTCGCGCCATATACGTCGCCACCATGTCGTATACAATGTTGATATCAGTGTCAGATTGTTCCTTGTTCCCTCCTCTGAAGAGTCCAGGGAGATCCACCATTGTTAGATGTGGCTGATCCGGCCCAGTGAGCTCTATACGGAGTGTATCTTCGTAAAACTCCCCAGTACCACTCGGGACAGCCATGGCAGATTCCGCTTCCTTCGTTATGTGGCCCAGTCCCTCGTTAACTAGGCCTGCTTTTGGTTGCCATATTTCGAGGCGTTCCTTATCCTCACCGAAACGGTTCCTGCCTGGTGTGATAGAAACTTTAACATCAGTGCTGTGACCTCGACGAAGGACTAGCTCCGTAGCAAACCGGGTACAGCGGCCGTCTTTGATGGGGAAAGGCATGCCAGAGATGGCCTCGAGGACAGAGCTCTTTCCTGCCGACTGATCTCCACAAACGATGATCTCGGGCAGGTCAACATAACGACTGACTCCATGTAATCGAAGATTGTCGATAATGTCCAGGAGATCACGATAATCTCCCACGGCGATATTCGTGTCGGAAATAGATGTCTCCATTTCTACCGTAGATGTCGAGAAGAAGTCAACTTCTGTTTGGTACGGCCATTAGTAGCATTGTCTCTTCCATAATATACTCAGGAAACAGAACATGTTGGAAACTGACCCCCCAAATTTCGGCTGAAAGCATCGCCATCGTAAGATGGTCGGCCTCCCACAGCATTGGGCATCAACGCATTTGCGATGCTTATGTGCATGATGACTTGTCACGCCGAAAATACTCGGTTTCTTTTGACTGATTGGGTTATCTCATATCAATGATGCTCTGACCTGGCTTTTGTCTTCTAATTTGCCGAACCCCGCTCCTCATGGTGTTGCGGTCTCAATTTGTGGTGTGAAAGAGTGAGGCTTATATTGGAGCAATTTTCATCAATTCTGATGTGATGACATCAAGACAGAGACTTGGCATCCTCGCGATGCTCATATCGAATCCCTGATCATAGGGTCAGGTAGTTGGAAATTCCCTGACGGGAAGCAAATTTTCATGTTCACACCGCAGCATTCATTCTGAATCCTCAGAAGAACTACTGTACAGCGCCGTAAGCTCTCTTTGGCCTGCTCCTACCGATCTCAATTCCGTAGGCACGGTAGCCGTCGCTGTTAAAGAAGGCCCTGCGGTGGAATCATGGTTCCAAAGCCGCCGAGGAACAGTTAGGCCATTCTTCAGCTCCCGCGTTGTCAAATCCTCCATTTCTTTGCTCAGCTTCATAAAAGGAGTTCTTGTAGACGTCTCAGGCATCTCATAGTATGGTGGTGGCATCCACGAGGGATAGATCTTTTGATGGGACGCGGAAGCCTGGAGTCTCGATGGATGGTGGCGCATGTACCTATCGCAGAGAAAGCATGTCTTCTTGCTCGTTCCGATAAACCGCATGCAGGGTTTGCAAGTAGGGTTACCTTCATAGAATACAATAAGTTGCATTTCGGCATGAAGTGTCAGATCCAAATGACAAGCTTTACGCAACCGACCTTCAAGCTTCGGCGTATCCAAACGGCTCTTCAACTCCTCCATCACAGGGCGCGTATCTCCCCCCACAAGATTTTCAACTTTCAATAGTGGATTTTCATGATTGGGGTATGTAAACGGTCGCTGATCAGGAGCCTTGATATCTCGAATAGAGATTTTTGCGAAGATTTCAGGCTCCTTGACGGCAAGCTTTACCATGGATTTGATTGCAGAATGATAGCGGGCAACCTTGTGTAAATGACCCAGCCAAGATTGGTTTCCTGTACCAACATTACGCAGTAGGGATTGCAGTTGTCCAGCATGATGCCACCTCGCTTGCGCCGCCCAATCAATAAATATAGCTGTGGTTGCATCACTCCAATTCCGAACAGTGGCGGTGAAAGGATGGTTTGCTACCCAACCTGAGAATTCCTCTGACTGGGCCTGACCATTATGGAGTCTAGACTTCGATTTTTGCAGGAAATCCCGGATGCCTCGCGCCTCAATTATCTCAACGATCGACAATATTCGGTCTCTATCAAGCTCGACAACCAGCCGTAGGATCTCGGTCTCTGCATGCGCCGAAATCTTCTCTGTATCACTCACGACATCAGTAAAATCCATTAGACTGTCGAGGAACTAGGTACCCTTTCTAGCCACTTCCTGAAGTATCTGGAGGACATTTTCAAGGCTTGTCAGAACAGTCAGGCAGAAACCACGGTTTCGTGCCACACGTAGTATGGTCCCCGCTTGTTGATTTGTCTCTAAACACACAGCGGCGGCTGTTTGTGCCCCCGAGCGCGAGGTTGAGCAGATAAGAGCGAATGAGTCAAGAAATTTTTGCTTCAGTTGTGACGCACTCAAAAGACTGCTATCTGGATTCTCGTCGAGTAATCTAGTCGGGTTCCCTCGAATGGGATCAATCAGACGTAACAGCGTAGAATACAACACAAAGTGATTGAGTCCACTACCACGAATCTGAATGAGCTTCCCTTTCTTACCCATGCTGAAGGAATCTTGAGAGTCTCTGTTACAAATTGACGGAGCCGTGCAGATAAAGAGTCTTGCTGTTAGAAAACGTTGTGCTGAACGCAAGTGAGGGGATTAGAGACTACACGACCCTATTTATGTACTACAGGTACGAAAGGGCTTTTTTTCTAACCCTAAAAGCCTCTTTATGTGCTGATGCCTAACCACTGATACCTGATAGGGCAGGCCGCATTGATGTGTCCTATTGTATGGGCTGATGTAGTATTGGTCGATATTCTAAGACTCTTACCTAAACAATATGACCTAATCAGGTACCCATACGACTGGGTGGTATTCAATGCATATATTATAAACATTCACTACCTCCTTGATAGCTAGGCGAGGAAGAATATATGTATGTCTTGTCAGATGCAAATACGGCTTTCCTTTGTAACTCTTCTAGATCTGGCTCTGAAGAACTGGACTTTCCTGATCATAAGTATCCCTATGAGCCTGGCCCGGGAGATTTTGTAGATATGTCAGACCATGCAAGCTTAACGCCGCGACCATGACGATCAAGAAACGCTCCATCTTCAGAAGAAACTCGTGCATCCCGTCCGCCATATTGAACGCTTCCTCGGTCCAAGTCTGTGAGTGCATTGATGGTTGCGTTGTAGCTTGCCTGATCTATTTGCCCACCAACGTAACGCGCTTGGCCCTGCAGATTGACTCTCCTGGCTAAAACCAAGTCCTTTACAGTTGAAACTGTAATACCATAACTATTATCAGTCATAGTTATGTCTTCAAATACATTGACACGTTCTTTGGCCAAGTCCTCGCCAGCATCAGCAACCACGTTCATGCACTGACGAATGCTTTCCCTCGTTTCTTGTAGTTGTGCCAATTGTATGATGTCGTCTTCGGATAGATTCGTTTTAACTTTCATAGCATCCATTCTTTCATCAATCTTGTTCCCATGGCTTTTAAGACGAGATTCCAACGAACTGATAGAGCTCTTAGCGGAACTCAAACTACTCCTGATGTATTTGTTTGCTGTAGGCTGCTGAGAGAACTGCTGCGTTTCGTTGGTTGTGGATTCAAGTGACTCAATATGTTCAGACAGCTCAATGCAGATCTGGAGGCCTTTTCGGGTACTTTCTTTCTCCTCAAAGAGAGCAAGCCAATCAGCGCTATCAGACTCGACAGTATCGGTATTAGAGGCGGTCAAGCTCTGTACTCTCTCATCCAACCGCTGCATGTGTTTCTGGAGATCGGACGTTGTATCATCTATCATATCTTTGTATTCCTCAATGGCATTACGCGTAACAGCCGCAATCGTTCTATGAGATTTATTATCAGCCAGATCCAAATACCGACGGCGAGTACGGAACCTCACATATTAGCGTTAGCCAATGCTATATTGATTGTGGATTTATACCCAGCAAGCATCTCTTTGAAGTCTATGATGTCTCCTTTCAGGTACTGCTGGCCTATCCAGTCCCGTAAGCTTGGACGAGTTCCATCAGAGTGTTTTGTACAACGAGCAATGAGCTTATGATACTCTTCACAAGTCTTTCCACAACGCAGGAGAGGCAATTCAAGCGAGTCGAACTTAATGTCAGGGTAATTTGTAACAGTTTCCAGGAGAGATTGCAGAACTCCAGTTAGATCACTCAACTCAGTTTTGAGTGCGCGTGCATTAGCATCCTGGGTTTTAAAACTGCGGACCGTTTTAAAAAGAACTGTGCTCGATTTAAAAGCGAACGTTACCAAGGTTAAAACCCCAGAAGCAACACCGATGCCTTCTGCCATTTTCGCGATATCTTGCGAGCTGTAACTGATGAAATAAGGGAGTGGGAGCTGAGCTTAAGAAAGGGAGTAAATGATTGAAAGCCTATTTAATGCCGCACGATTGACTAGATGACGATAAAGAATATCTCTGATATTATGACCCCGCGCCAGCAGTCACGTGTCACCTGTGGTCTGCCACCGACCAACCAGAACGGTCAACAAACCGGAGAAGCAATTGCATGGCCGTGTAAATGCCTTCGGACGAATATCTGCATACATAACCACATGTCGTTATTACCGTTCTTAGAATTCGAAGAAGCTAGCATGCTTGGACTTCAAATTAGGTAGGAAAGCCTGTCATAGAAAAATTAACACAGCCGTACCTAGAATTTCAGGACGTGAATTATCCTGAGGGATCACGGTTAAAGGTAAACTTCGGATTGCCTAGCTATATGATCTCAAATCTGACTTACGACTCTGTAGGGTTCCCGGTCCTTAGCTTTACATATACCCTACACATTCTTTCTAGGCGGACCCGACAACGTAGTGAGCAAATGACTGTCACGCAGATCAGTCATCTTCGTAGCCTCTGCCTTAAGATGAGTCAGCCTGATCACATTGTTAGCCGTCTCGCTAAGGTTTGAGTCCCGTTCTGTTGGTTCAACGCTTGCATAAGTTCAACAAGTTCATAAACCATCGCTAAATATTTAGGAGTTTTAGGACTTTACCATCGTAGAAAGGTTATTAACTTCAGAAATCGTGAAACAAAGAAGTTATCTTTAGTAATTTAATATTTTTAACACGTGAACATTTTTTTTCGACTTGAAGTTTGTTTCTTTCAACATCTATGCCTGCTGTTACTTGATAGACGCGATATGTTTGTGGAGAACAGACCATCCTTTGCATTTATGTTCATATGCACAGTACCATCTTGCTCTCAGACAATGAGTGAAACCACAGTATATAATGCCTTGATCCCACTACCTCAATCACTCCATCCTGCCTTCCTACCACAGATCTCACCGTCTCTGGATCAGCTATTCCCTAATTCTTAAGAGACAGATTCTACAAGTTCTACACACAAAACACTCTACATCAGCAATCATGTGCTGGGCTACCACAATCACGCTCTCTTGCGTAGACTGCGACACGGTTATTAACACTAAGCATGATTACGGTATGTGTGAATCAGGTCGAGAAGCCAATTTCTGGGGCATCTGTTGCAATGAGAAAGTAGAGTATCTAGCTCGTCCTGGTGTTTGCTTCGACTGTTTCACTAAGAAGAGAGAGCGTAGAAAGGAGAAGCAGGAAGAGGAGAAGAAGTTGAAAGAGATGGAGGAGGAGGAGGAGAATGAGGAATAAGAGAGCCTTGGGCTGCAGTGGAATCTCGAGGTTCCCAATGGGCCATCTGGCGGATGTTGTTGAGGGCTGAAGGAGACAACAGAGCCTCAGAGTTTTGTTGGATTTGCTGCAGGCAGTAGATCAAGTAGATCAAGGTAAAGAAATAAAAGTCCTGGATGACTGAAAGATGTGGCATGTTTCTTATATTGACATGTGAAAATTAATACGTATGTTCTCCAATCTCTTTTTCAATAGCCTCTGTCTGAAATGCTTTAGGACAGATGCCCTCAAGCCGTGAGGCTTTACCTTTTACGCTTCCTTTGTTCGGTCTTTGTCGAGACCAGCATTTCTCTCCTCGTCGGGCACTGTTTTGGGCTCTGAGGGCGCTTTCTTTTGTAACGCGACCCAGACAGCCGAACCAATAATGAGAGCGCTGCCGATAAAGCTGGCAGGTGGAGGGGTACTTCCCCAGATGACACGGTCAATGATGACGGCATACACCAGTTGAACGTACTATTGACAAGTTAGGCCCTGTCACATATCCATCTCAATCAAGGAGTACTTACTATCAGGTTTGTTGCTCTGCCAGCCTTTTCTCGCTGCAGACCTTCAGTGAGGAGAACCTGGAACAGAAAGCCCGAAACACCGATTGAGAGAAGAACAGCCCACTCAGCAATACTCTTAGGAATCTCAAATTGCAGATCAGGATGGATCGTAATGATAAGGAAAGAGCTAACAGTTGCCAACACAGCGAAGTAGTTGACGCTCACAAGGGAATGAGCTCGCTTTCCAATAACACGAATAGTCGAGTAAGCGGTCGCAGCAGCGATGGAGCCAAAGATGGAACAGCAAATCGCGATGGTGCGTTCATGAGGCGTCGCCTTGGCTGCTGAGATCATACCTTTAGCAGCAGTAGTTGCTGCAGAGGCATACCCCGTAAGGAAGGAGTCCTTGTTGGGAAAGAGGAAGGCTGGCCGAGCGACAAATAGGACACCTGTGAAGGCTATGAGACCTGCCAAGGCTTCGTTGAGAGTGAAGGGTTCCCGGAGAGCAACCCAGGCGATGAAAGCTGTCAGAGTAGGGACAAGGAAAGTGATGACAGTGGCATCGGACACATCGAGATATGAAAGAGAATCTACTCAGTGTCAGCTAGTTCTTCTTGTCACAGTCGAGTTGCGATTCTTACAGTAGAGACCGAACAGTCCAACAGATCCAGCCATGCCTCGCAGGAATAGTAACCCTCTGACCTCACGTGGTCCAAGAGGAAAGTCGGGAACTTTCTCACGCCACATGTAGAAAGAGCCAATAATGGTTGTGGCCAACATACGGACAAAGATGATCTGCAGGGCATGAAACTTGGTCTCGAACCCAGTTGCTAGTAGCCTTGTAGTCATGGACATCTGATATCGTCAGTATGCGTATAGTGAGTGGCTGGGGGGTCCTTACAATGGAGGCGAACAGCTGGGCCAGCAGAACATAGAATAGACCGATGTTCTGAGAATACATATCTTGCACCTTCTCCCAAAATGAAGGAAACTTGGAATCGTCCATATCAACAGAAACAAAAGAGCTTGTACTCGGACTGGGTGAAACAGCACCACTGGCAGTCTCGGGCGCCAGTAGAGTAGAATTTTCCAACTCGCCCTTCTCATTGGCTGCCGTCCTCATATCGTGCGACATCTTTACAGCTGTTCAAAAAAAGAAAATCTACGACCTGCGTAACTCTAGAAAACTTGTGATATCGGAATTGAGAATACCTCGTGTAACGAATGGAATGAGCAGCTCAGCTGCGGTAGAAAGAACGTGACTGAACGAACGTGGATATTTTTTCTTTCCTCCGACAAGCCGGAAGCGTTTTAGTTAAATACTAAGCTTAAAACAGCCTAAGACTGATTGATGGGGCCCGTAAAAGGAGTTTAGTAAGTTACTCCACCAATCGCGATACAGCGTTTCGCCTACATTGGTCCTGACAATTTCGGACTAATGTTGTTCCTTTGTAGAGACCGTGTGTCTCATTGGTTAATTACTGCTATGACCGTAGTCAGTTGAGGTTTCTGTCAGCTTGCTTCAGAACGGTTGAAGTTTAAGTAGTGTGATGTAGAATCTTATAGAACAACAATATGCGCCTCCTTCCTTATCTTTAAACGTCGAGTTGTAGATGAGGATTCAGGGCGGGTACAGTACAGTTAACCTGTTGCAAGACCCATACCCTATACCGACTGTATCAGTATTGCTAATGCATATCAGAATGCAACAACAAAATGTATCCGCTTATAAAGATATTCTTTAGATCATCTAGATTTATTCTTGACGTTTACTGGAGGTGTTCGTGCTGTCGTCTGTTTGTGAAACGAATGGCCAAACAAAAAACGTTGTCATTGGTCTTTCGTTGAGTTCGGAGGGAAGCTTTACGACTAAACGTCAGCTCAACCGAATGTAATAAAAGTCTGGAAATGCACCTACATAAGTAAACTATCAAACAATCAAGTTACACTACAGATATAGCTATTACTTCTGTTACTGACACCATTCTAATTTCTACCACATCATTTATGCTTCATCGGAGCAGTCGATCCGCCTGGCGGTCGAACTCGGAAATAGGCGAACGTGACCCCTGTCAAACCCCTGCCAAGACCAATAATTGCGTTCAGCCCCAGTGGCGTCCAGACTATCGACAACGCTTCTCTAAAAGTTACGATTAAATTGATGTCTAGACCCTTTTTCAGTCAATAGTTCTAAACAAGCGACCAAAGCAATGAGGACCAACGAGGCTCAGGCGCAATAGTAAGGAGAAATGAGAATAGCTTATAGAACTAATAAAACTGATGCCATCTCCCACTATTTCCATCTGACTTGTCGCCCTCACATTCGTTCATTCCCTGTTGACTTCGCAGAGATGTCGCGACATCTCGTTCGTTCGTTCTTGCTGGCTACGGCCTTGAGTCCCTTGGTTAATGCTGGACCCTGTCGACCTCATCCCACTTCTGCTTCGAGTGTGGGTGAGAGCTCGACTCAGACCGTTTCTCCGTCTCTTGCTTCTTCGTCTGTTATCCTGATCGATACCGAGACCGTCTCGCACTCGGATATGATCTCTGAAGATGCTGCTACCGGAACTGGAAGCTCGACCCTCCAAGATGATACGACCGTGACCTTCAGCGAAATATATTCGGCTTCTACTGCAACCTCTGAGGATGCTACGTTCATCTCCATTGAGACCACTGCCGAGTCTAGTGTGACTGATACAACTGCTGCCACCCAAGCCAGTACCTCCTCGGCAGCTACTCAGGCAGCTCCAACTGATACGACCGTAAACACCCATGGGTCAGAGGCGTCGGCGACTGCAACATCGGACGAGCTTACAGGTACTATGACTGATGCTGCCACGTCCAGTGCTGAGGCTACTTCGGATACCACCTTGACTTCCAGTCAGACGGATACTCCCACCACTGGAACCTCGGGCGACCTCACCACCACCGCCGAGACTGCCACTTTCCCATCCACGACCGAGGCTACTTCAACAGCTTTAGAGACCTCCACAACTACAGCCGCTGTCTGTACCCCTACCCTTCTTAGCACCCCGCACGAAGGTGCTGTATGCGGCAAGCAGGGCAATCCAAGCTCTTTTACAGACTTTCTGCTCACCCTGACAGAAGAAGAGTTCACGGCGAGTATCGGGAAATGCTACGAGGCATGCAAAGATAACACAAACTGCGGCTCTTTCATTTTCATGCAGGGTGCCTTCTGTGAGCTGTGGAAGGGTGAACCCACTGGGCTCAACAATGCCGATACCCCCTACAAATGGTATAGCTTGGACTGCTTTTCCTGCGGCCCTGATGAGACAGAGACCAACCCACCGGAAACCAATGTACCGACTCAACCTGAAGGAGTGTGCGTGGACAATCTTCTGAACCCGCCGCCCAAAGATACTATCTGTGGAGCGACAGGAAGTGGCGCTGGTGACTTCATGTCTTTGCCTGGCGGCGGGTCTACAACCTCATTGGACGCATGCCGCAACGATTGCGAGAACACGGAGAACTGCGACGCAATCGCATTCCACCAAGGAGCCTATTGTGTGCTCTACAGCGGCCATATTACCGAGACATACGGTGCGCCAACCGCTTGGAAGTATTATGACATGTCTTGCTTCTGTGAGACAGAACCCAGCACTCCGACTGAGCCTGAGCCAAACAACCCAGCAGAACCTGAGCCTACCTGCAAGAACAACATCATCAATCCTATCCCTGACTATCGTGTCTGCGGCCAACCAGGTCGGGCAGCTGGCTTGTATCATGAGGGCCCTGCGCCAGAGGGTTCCACCAAGTCGCTTCTGGCGTGTGCAAAGGCATGCATTAATGGTCCTTGCAGAGCTTTCAGGTTCGAGGTTGACAAGGAATGCGAGTTCTACGTAGGAACCGGATTGAACACACCAGACGGCACGGAACAGAGCTACAGGTGGTATCAGCCGGAATGCTTTTGCGATCTTGAAGAAGATGAACCGAGCGATCCTGAGATCACGCCCGCACCTGAGGTCACACCCACACCTGAAATCACGCCCACACCCGAGGCGCCGACGGACGATGTCTGTATCGGCGAGCCCTTAGACTCCTTGCCCAAAGACACGGTGTGTGGTAAAAAGGGTTCTGTTCCAGCACAATACAAGAGTAACGAACGTATCAAAACAGCCGGAACTTTGGCAGAATGCTACAAGGCATGCAAAGCAGCGGGGGATTGTGATCTTATCGAATTCCTGCCGTCGTCGACTTGTAAGCTTTACAAAATCCAAGGCCAGTTCTCGGACTCGGCCGTGCAGTTCACAGGAAGTGTGATCGAGTGGTGGCAGCCAAGTTGCTTCTGCGACGACGAGCCTAAGGAAGAAGAACCAGTTCCTGTGTGCAGAGGAGAGCCCAAGAACCCCTTGCCAACGAACACCATATGCGACATGAAAGGCCTTATCAACTCCAACTTCATTGGTGAGAGGGGAAAGCCGACTGCTGCAACCCCGACCGAATGCAACAAGGCGTGTAAAGCTAACTCCAGCTGTCACCTTTTCAAATTCACTGAGTCTGGACAGTGTATCTTGTACCAGAAGGGTTATCAATTTGGGCCCAGTGCAGTTGAGAGCTACATCAACACCGACTACAAGTGGTGGGAGCCAAGCTGCTTCTGTGAACCAGATGTGTCACAAGCAAACCCCGAGTAGTGAACCAGATGATGTCACGTAATATTAGGATAATGGTATTCTTGGATGGGGGGACCATTGCCACCAACTGTTAGAGGGCGAATAGATGTTTATATTACTTTCTTGTCACTCAATTTATTTTCATCACTAGTATTTATTGTATAGGAGAGAAGAGTTATATTCCATGCGATATCTTGTGTTAATATATAGCTATCAATCTATTGCCAAAGTATGTTTAAACCAATCTCCTTGATTCTTGTTATCGTGGTAATTCTTGTGTTGGGTAAATAACCACAGATACAACGGACCTATGAGAAAGGAACCTTGAATACTTATATACATGACCCTCAATGTTATTCGGGTCTATACGGAGTAAGAGTGAATGAATTACTGATCTTTGAGCCATCCGCGCCAATCAATTCCAGAGTTACTGATCTCCCGAGTCCTAGCGATCCGCACCAATCAATCTTAGAACTGCCGATATCTCAACCATGCGCACCAATCAATCTCAATGCGGGGAAATGAAACCCTTGGTCACGTTGCATACAGGTACAGGGGTGCCTGCATCTTTGCTCAGCAACCTGCTTATACTAATCTGAAAACGCAATCCTCGGGCCCGCCTCCGTGGTTGAAACAGGCAATATTCCATCTCGGACGTGGCAACCCTAGATCGACTTCCAGAAACGAAATATGGGGTCGTACTATAACTGTAATAATTCCTCCACCAATGCTATGTTCGCGCATATGATGCTTACTGCAGAATAGGAACGATTTCACTACAGAATCCGGCATGGAACTCAGCCTGTTAGGATAAAACAAAAAATACCGGCACTAGTACAATCAGAATATATACATATATATATATCGACTATTTTACGCGTATCCACTGCTTTACGAGTATCGGCTTTCAATTCATTCTCCACCAATTAGTCCTTCTCTTCATCATCAACCGCGACGATGAAGTTCTTGAACAACGATCTCCTTGCTTCCAGCACCCTGCTTCTGGCCACCCTTGGGGGTGCCTCAGCTCAGTGTTCCCTCCCTACTACCTACCGCTGGACATCAAGTGGCCCTCTTGCTCAACCTGCAAATGGCTGGAACAGTCTCAAGGACTTTACCGTCGCCCCTTACAACGGTCAGCAGCTAGTCTATGCTACTGCCTATGGCCAAGGTGGCTGGAAGTCTATGGGCTTCAGCCCTGTGTCGGATCTTAACAACCTTGGTTCTGCGAAGCAGACTCTTCAGACCGGTTCAGCTGTGGCCCCAACCCTCTTCTATTTCAGGCCCAAGGGTATCTGGATCATGGCCCATCAGTGGGGCCCTACCAAGTTCTCGTATAGGACTTCGAATAACCCTACCAACGTGAACGGTTGGTCTCAGCCGCAACCTCTGTTTACTGGAGAGATTGCCAATGCGCCATTTGGTCCAATCGATCAGACTGTCATTGGCGATAGCCGAAACATGTACCTTTTCTTCTGCGGCGATAACGGCAGAATTTATCGCGCGTCCATGCCTATCGGTAAGTATCCATGCAATTGAATCTCACGATTTGAAAACTGACCTCAATTAGGCAACTTCCCCGGTAACTTCGGATCGAACTCCCAGATCATCCTGCAAGATACCGAAGACAACCTCTTCGAGGCTGTCCAGGTTTACACCGTCCAAGGACAAAACAAATACCTCATGATTGTTGAGGCTAAGGGTAGAAACGGTCGTTTCTTCCGATCTTTCACTGCCAACAGCCTTGATGGTCAGTGGACTGTCAATGCTGGAACCGAAAGCAACCCCTTCGCCGGCAAGGCAAACTCAGGCGCCACCTGGACCAACGATATCAGCCACGGCGAGCTGGTTCGCACTGCCAACGATGAGACATTCCCCATTGACCCTTGCAACTTGAAGCTGCTGTACCAAGGACGCAACCCCAGTGTCAACGTCGACTACAACCTCCTGCCATACCGTCCCGGTCTGCTTACCCTCCGCCGATAGATTGCTGGTCTATCTTGGTTATAAGACGTCTGTCCTTACATATGTACATATTTCTCATAGTGACTCACTCATTGAATAGTCAATTGAAACTCGTTACCGGATGATAGCTTTGGTATTTGTGATGACTACAACTAATCATTCTCCCCAGATCACTCGCCTTCAATGTAATCCCCCACTATTAGTCCTCCGACTCAGGCTTGAAAGTCGATCTCATAACATCAATCAAAGCCCGATTAGTAACACCAGCAACTTTCCCATCCTCAACCTCAAAAGTAAACTCATCACTATCATCGAAGAACCCAACACTCGCCCAAGCCATGCAGCCATCATCAAACAGACCCTCTCCTCCTTCAACCGCAGCACGAGGCTCAATGGGTGGGACCTGAGGAATAGCGCGATAAGAAATGAATTGTTTTGATCCCTCGACTTTCTTGGCTCCGATAGGATATAGACGAACGAGAATGTCATCGCCAAACAATTCTTCCGACAAGGGTGAGAACAAAGAGGCGCGCGCCTCGGTTCCATTGATGAAAAATGAATCTAGACCAAGTCCAGGTCGACCTTCTTCGACACTGATAGTCAAATTCGTACCCTCGCGTTTATCATCAACATAAACACCAGGATAAGTCCTCTTCGCATTCTCCCACCCAGCCCACTCGGCAGCAGTGACGAAAGCAGTACCAACAGCGTTCCTGAGAGGGATTCGTGCAGGAATTGCACCGTCACCAGCAGTGAGAATACTGTATCCAATACCATGATCAGGCGAGAGAGCGATAACTGCAGCGTAAGCAACATTACCACCGAGCTTGGTGTAAAGATCGGAAACACGAGTACGATTGGAGTTGGGAGAGACGGGAAGAGTCAGACGGTAGATTTCCCAAGGGGCGCCGACGCTGTTTGTTAGAGAAGCTGTGTTGCCAAGTGGTTTCATCCAGCGGCGGGTGTCGGCAGGAGACAGGAGTTCAGAGTTGAGAATAGAAAGACCGAGTTTTCGGAGATCGGCGCTGTTGGAGTACACGCCGCCAGTACTGTCGAGATCATTAGCTTATGATATTCATGGGGGAAATGGTGGCTTACCCTGCTAGAACCTGTCTATCTTGACCCCACGAAGATACTGATGCGTTTCCAGGGACAGCCAAAACGTTACGGTCATCACCCTCAGGCTCCACTGAGCCAGAGACATTGAGACCCAGTGGCTCAGATAGGATGCTCTGGATGGCGTCGTGGTAGGGCATTCCGGTGAGGCGATGCAGTATACCACCCAGCATGGCGTAGCCGCCATCTGAATAGGCCGGAGTCTCGAATGGCAGAACAACAGGACGTTTTCGCTCCTTCATTACGACAAGGAAGTCTATATAGAGTGTTAGAAAGATGTTAGGAAAGGATGGGGTTTATTTACCTTCAAATCCACATCCTGGAGCAGTATCGTTTGTGCAAAAAGCACTGATCTCAAGAGCTGCAAAAAGTCAGCCGTGCACAAGATATTAAGAGGGCTTTACTTACGAACACCTCCCGAACCACCCTGCTGGGACAGAAGCGCGCCAACGGTAACATCCTCCCAAATAATCCTCTCAAGAGGCTCACTCTTATTATTTCCCGCCAACTCAGGCAGAATCTCGGTAACCGGCTTATCCCAGACATCAAAGCCCTCCTTGACAAGAATTGCATAAGCAGTGAAAAGCTTACTCACACTACCAACGCGAAAGGCAGTACCGTCATCGAGCTTGCCTGTAGACAATGTATCATTGAGGGCTTCAGCGGCATGATAGTACGAGTAGAGACTTTCGTTGGTAGCCGTGGAAAAGACATTAATGGCAAAGGATGTTTGCGTTTTATTGAGGATGCCATTCTTGAAAAACGATTCAATGATGGCTGGAAATCCGTCTGTGGCGTTTTTAACGACTTCAAAGGTGGAGAGATCGAAGCCCGAGGGTGTTACGGGGCCTAGGATGGGACATTCTTCTGTTGGAATGGCCAGACCGTTGTGGACGAGGGTGGAAAATAGTGCTAAAGAAAGAGTCTTCATGATAATAATAGTTGATGAAGAGGTTGTTTGATACAGAAAGTCAATTAATCGCATTCTAGACCGTAGCTTATATAGACAATGTTTATTTACTTCCTCTCAAGCCTTTGACGTCGTTCCCGTAACTCAAAGACTCAGCCTTGGAGCTCTCATGGCTAAATTTCCTTTTCTGGTGTGATGTACCGCTCCAGTCGCTAAGCTCTGCCGACGATCAACGCTAAAATGTCCCCTTTTAGTGTAAACGCGCCGCTGGGATCCACTTGCTTAATGCTTACTTTCTGTCAGCGAGTTATCGTGATGGCTTCAATGGGGACCTGCAGAGTTTAATTAGACAAGTGCTTACTATGCAATTGAAAAATATGGAAAGATAGCGCGAGTGTAACGCGAATTGATGAAATGACCGCTGAACGGATGCAAGGCAATGGCGTTGTACAGACTCAGCCAGGTTTATAGACGTCATTTCGAGTACAGCGATTCAATTGACCGTTTTAGATGAAGAAAAAGCAAGAAGTAGATTTGATTAGACTATGATGACTGTGTTCATAGACGTAATCTCAGTGACCCCAGTAAGAATTAAATGTGATCAAGTTCCAATCGTTGCATCATTAATCCAGGTACCCGACAACTCATCAGCTTCCACCTATCAAAGAGCGACCAAAACAACAGACACGATGACAAATCCAACCGTCAAAAGCACCTGAACTCTTTCAACCGAGCCAACACTATCACCATCCCCACCCGCCGCCGCAGAAGGCCCAGCTGAACCACCCCCAGCTTGACCTCCTCCTTGTCCACCTCCCTGCGGTGAAAGCCCACTAGCAGTAGGTTCAGCCGGAGAAAACGATAAAACACACTCTTCATCCAAAGCAAGGGTGTCACCAACATCATTTGTGACTTCCATCTCGGGACATGAGAACGTCGCATCTTCACCCGCTACCGTCACCGTCTGAGTTCCCGTCCGGGTATACAGTTCTGTCTTCCAGATCGTACTCGTGTAGGTGGTAGACGGGTTACAAGATGCCTGTCGAGCTAATAGACCACGATCGACAGGCGCAGGTGCTGTCGCCGTAGGAGCTTCGATGTCGCGACGAGCACGACCACCCGTGCTTGTCTCTCCAGGAGGTTCATAGTGAAGAACACATCCGGAATCAAGTTCCAGCGTAGCCCCAACATCATTCGTAGCCGTCATAGGAACACAGCTAAACTCAGGTGCGTTTCCAGTATCAGGCTCAATATCATCTGTAACCCTGACAGTCCTCATAGCAGTCGTAGTGAACGCATACGTCGACGTGATGGTTCTTGTAGGAACAGGACAAGCTTTGCAGTATCCGTCTGATCCACAGTATCCACTCGAGCGACAGCATTCGTTCTCGCAACAGGTCGTTCCTTTCTCACAGCCACCGTTCTTACAACACTTCTCAGTGGCAGGGTTTGCACATCCTCGAGTAGCACAGCACTCGTCGCCCTTGTCGCAAGCCCAAACAGTACCCGGTCCCGTACAACATGTCGCCTTCTTAGGATCATAGCACTTACTATTCCCGCATCTCTTCTGTCCAGCAGGACAACATCCACCACCTGGCTGACAATCATATCCCTTGGGGCAGTGTATACCTGAACTTCCACAGCAGACCGATGTTTTGGGGTTATAGCAGGCTGATGAACCGCACTTGGATTCACCAGCGTCACAACAACCGCCGTCGACGCATGTTTTGCCTTTCGAACAGGCGATACCGCTGGAGCAGCAGATTTGTGAAGAGGGATCGTAGCATTTGCTTGAGCCGCATTGTTGGGTGTTGCCACGGCAGCAACCGCCTGGGACGCAGGTGTCGCCTCCGGGACAGCATCGTACGCCATTGGAGCAGGGGTCTATCATCGTCAGCATATTATCGCGTGTAGGGGCGGCTGGGTCTTACAGTATCCTGGATTGACACATTGACGTTGTCTTGCGTGTAAGCCATACGATTGAAGCTGATTGTTGTCTTCGAACAGTTCTGTGAAGTTTGATACGCTGTCGGGGAGTAGAATCTCGCTCATGGCTGCATCGGATAGAGAGATCATCTCAGAGCCAGTCTTCAGCTTTAGCATATCCGAGCCGAATGCTATGGCTAGCTGTACCCAAAGGGCCAGCGGAAGAATGCGTCGTCGCAACATCGTGAAAGTTTACAATTATCAGCCGTCTAGAACAGGCACAAAAGCATTACGGTTCAAGCCAGAAATCCACAGGAGGAAAAAGGCTGGGCACAGCATGTCACCAGTCATTTATATCTCGCCGTTGACTCGACCCCTCTTTTGCGAATGCAGCCTTGTGGCATGTTATCCCCTGATTTCACACCCACCAAGGAAACTAACATGCAGATCGAAGAGTGTTTAATCGCTGTTCGTTGGGCCTTGCCAGGCGTTAACCCGAACTTTGAAAGAATCAAGGCGGAGGTGGCACTCTAAATTACAGGAATGGTTAGGCTTGCATTAGTCTTGTTTGTAGCTTATTGTGGCGCTCACTCTAAATATGCTGATGGGCGTTGGGCTTTATTCCAGCTCCCTTCAACGGGCAAGCTGCCAGGCATATGAACATCATGACGCCCTATAACTGAGCCACAGGCTACTGAACTGTTCTCAATATGACCGTGATTCTGGATTGAAGTCACGGTTTAGTATTGTTGGTGATGCTGAAAGATCAACCGACGATCCAAAGTGTTGGTGTCTCAGCCGCACCCTAACAGGTAAAGTCGATCAGCAAGGGTCCAAGGCTGATTGCTTGACCCTTGCATTTCATTACGCCCGATTACAGTTGTTGGTCCAGCAGTCTCAGTACCGCGTAGTGCAATGCGTTGTTAAAACCTTGCATCAGCAGTCCCGTGTCCCTTAATTTCCACCTGATCTTGTCGATCTGCAATCACAAACAGGCAGGTATCTGGTGGCAAGGTCCAATTGATCACCGTCTTTAATTTTGAGCTTATCTGAGGCCCTCGGTGCTGAAGCCTTCAGGACACGACTTACCGGGCTAGGGTAACGCTTCTAGCATGGATACAGTGCAATCGCTTGTACCCGTCAAGGAGGACACCAACGTCTGGATGATCAAGATGGGCTTCCACTGTTGGCTTTGATCTTCGGAGGAACTCACGGCGATGCAGACGTGCTCCCATCCATCATCGGAACTTGCAATTAAACTTTTTCATCGGACGCTGTGAGGGCTATTCAGAATATAAATAGGTTTGTTACCTGATTATTTCAAGCACCCCTATCCCAAGTATCGTCGGGGGTTAGAGAGCTAGACCAACAACTGTTCCATCACAGTTTTCACAATATGTACCTAAACTAGCCCTGCTAAACACCTCAATTGGAGGTGTGCACAGTAGTATCGCGCAGGACGTCGGACGGGGCGCCCTAGGCATAGAGCATCCAGTGCTAACGGATGCCATAACCAACCCGAATTATCCTTCATCAGCGACCAGCACCAAAATGATCTGGAAGAATAGCCGGCGCGTGGCATCACAGCTGATCGTTCAGCTGAAGATCACATGATAGTTGTCGGCCGACCAACCAGACAGATTGAGAGCCGCCACGGCGACGCCCACGTCTCCAAAGCAAAAGCAAGCCTTGCTCGCTTCCAGACAGGTTTAAAGCGGCCGCAGCTTTCCTCCCTACACATCACCATTCCTCACCTACCTTCTTATTCAAGCGGACGTGGACTATTCTAATAAGAATCGCAACAGGATGCTTAACACCACATTCGACTGCGCATCTATCCATCAGTTCGCAGACTTCTTCGCACTAAACACCACGAATGTTACCACGGCAGTCGAGGCGTGTCCGGAAAAGTGCAGCTTAGCATGGGGAAAGGGCAATCCAGACCTATCCGGCATCGGCGTCTTCGTATCGCATATCCTCCAATTGGCGGTCTGCCTCTTACTGGGACCTTGCTATGCGATCGTATATCCCTTCCTTGACAGGAAACGCCAGAAGCACCTCGCCGGGATCCATATCAAGGCTCTTCAGACGACACTGCTTCTTGCTTGCCCTATTGCTGTAGCGAGTATAATCGATCTGAAGAGACGATCAACGCTGTTCGAGGCCAGATTCATCTACTACCTGAACTTCATGGAGCTCCTGGCGGCTTGTGTTCTCGTGTCCACCATGGTGGTACACACGGGGGAAGACGAGGCATTTCTAATCGAGACTCGCGAAACTATCACGTTGGTCCTGGGGATCGTTATGCAAATAGGGCTCTCGACCGGAGTAATGCACTGGGTCGACCGCAGGTCACTCTCAGCGAAAGACGTTCGAGCCTTCGTTACTGCTTGTGAAAGATCCGGAGTGGTCGTACCAATCCCTCCAAGCGATTGGGCGAATAAGTACAACAAGAATCTTCGGTCATTCCTCATCGTGCTGTTACTCATATCGATCGTCGCTGCCGTGGCAATCTACATGCTTATCGCGAATTTTAAATCCAAGTCCCGGTCAGTCTGGCTTTGCCTTGTGTCTGC
The DNA here is from genome assembly GCF_003316985.1 of Fusarium coffeatum. Taxonomy (NCBI): domain Eukaryota; kingdom Fungi; phylum Ascomycota; class Sordariomycetes; order Hypocreales; family Nectriaceae; genus Fusarium; species Fusarium coffeatum. Next base: position 50,299 of record NW_022157927.1, on the reverse strand, counting down.
AGGTCTTGCTAGCGGAGTGGCCTACTCTTTCGCCAAGATGCACTTGGCTCGAGTAGACCTGGCTCGATTTAGCAAAAATGGCTACGCAGACAACGAATGGGGCTTTGGGCAGATAGTCGCCTTGTTTGCCTGGGTTCCTCTGCTAGTGGAACTATCCATACCACTGCTCATATCAGGAAGCAGGGCGTTGACACCCTTGTGGGCGCGAGCAAGAAGAGGCCGTCAAGAGCAAAGTTCAGAAGCCTAATAATAAAGTCGAACCAAAACAACAAGCACAGCATGACCTGGGCGAACAGCAAGCACAACACGAGGTAGACTCTGCTCAAGGTGGACAGGCCGGGAATCGTGCGGTAGAAGACGTGCAGGTTGCAGCTGGTATAAAGAGAAGGAATACGCCTAGAATGAAATCCCCAGTTTAAAGGTATACACTGAGCAGTAATATGCCCAGGAGACATCTCCTTAAGGATCAAGTAATCCGATTCGCAAACCGCCACTCCCACTATGAAAAGCCAATCTATTTGTTGTTGCAAAGGTGAGGCCTCAGCTTGATATAAGTCTAGAAGAACTCATTTTAAAGTAGACAATTGTTCAACATGACCGTGGAATCGTACCTGCCTACCATCCCAAGACCCAATTCCTTCACCATACGACTCAGAGATTGTGATATATTTATCACGCTGCCCCGGCGGGCCCGGGGCCAATGCACCGTCGCGAACCCACTTGGTGAATGTGAAAGAGGCAGGCATCTCGCGCCGGCAAATCCAGAAAGAACTTGTTAAAGTACTTCAAGCCGGTTTCGGGGCTGGCTTCAATCTCAGAAGTCCGGCTCTTGGGACCGACAGGTAGCATTTCATGTCGGCCATTCGGGTGCCAAACAGAAGCGAATGCGGTTTTTGATTCGCCGTCAAGATTTGGTTCCATGGACCAGGAAATGAGAACTTCTCCCGTCTCTAGGTAGAACCAAAGGGCAAAGTAACCTTTTCCATTGTGGAAGTTGCCCCATTGTCTTTTGAACAGGGCGAATGATTGTTTGGAATCAATCTCGTGTCGGTTACCATCAATTTCAAGATATCCATGAAGACGGCTTGCAGGGCTGGCCTAGATATCATGTTAGTAATCCAGTGCAATGGCAATCGAAATCATACTCACCCAATACCAAGACCAGCCCGGAAGGGAAGTAGAGCCGTCAGGGTCTGGTCCTCGGTTGACGAGCTGAACGCCACCGCCGCGCCGTAGTAGAAATTACCACCGGTAGGCTGTAAGATAACGTCGTGTTTAATTCCAACAAAATCAAGTTCAAGATGGGTGTTGGTCCATTGGTCAACGTCTTCAGGGCTGGTGACGTTCCGCGTGGCGCTCTTCAGTTCCAGACGATCAGGATTTCCAGACCCGGGATGGATAATCGAAGCTCCGTGCGAAGTGTTGTCCTGCAGGTCATTCAATGAAATGAATTCCAAGGAGTTTGTCTCCACGCAGGCCTGCGTTGCTTGTCAAGTGATATTTGAGTCCCTCCTTTGTTGTGATCCAATAGAGCATGAAGACACTGCGAAGTCTCGTTAGGATAGGATGTGTTTTATTATAGGAAGGCCACTTACTTATTCACATTGTTGGTGTCTGTTGTGACATATGCCCAAGTCTTTCGAGCATCGTATCTATTCACGAATGTCTTTTTGGGTGTTAGTTAGTTTGAACCACAACTGTCATGACAAAGTCGGACGACTACATGCCTTACCCCATCATTCTCTATGGTAGTAGGTGGGTACGAGGGAGGAGCCCACGACAAAGGAGTTCCTGTCATTTCTCGTAGAGCAGAGTTAGCCGACAAAAAGTATCAAGTTGTCTCGAAGTAGGTTACACAAGAAGGGAACTATGTTGAAATGAATTGAGATGAGATTGAAGTGTAGTATAGCCATGTACCCTACGTTTAAGATACCTATCTATGAATAGTTCTAACAACGGGTATACGGGATCTTATCGGCTCCGAATTGAGTTCCGTGACCGTTTATTTATCGACAGGATCATAATCTGATCAATCAATGCGATTAGAGGAAAGGACTAACATCGGAGAATCTTTGATGGTCTGGACCAATTCAGATATGACAGGGTGTAGACTGGAATTAGAATAGCACGCGGACTAAAGTCGGAGAATACCCCGGTCGCATGCAACAGGCTTAATTAAGCTTGGTCTAGCGGACTAAAATCGGAGAATCTCCTCATATTAGAGGTAACATCATTAATACGGTACGTGTATAATCCATAAGCAATACTACATAGACCCTGGATAAATCTCTCCAAAATATTCTTGTGTAGTTTTGAGAATCCACTGCACGAAACGTAGCAACCTTATTCCTGTCTAATAGGTTGAGCAAAGGCCCCGTCATAGCCTCATATCTTCGTCCACAATGATACCTGCAAGATTATGTATCATGACTACGTTCCTCCAGGCGTCACTGTTAGTGTAGATCACTGGACTACCAAGCATGATGGACGATACTGTGAGGACCCTTACTCTTTTGTACCAGAGCGCTGGATTGATGACGGTTTTGGAGATAACAAGCAGGCTAGCCAACCCTTTTCTCTTGGCCCCAGAGCTTGCTTGGGTATCAACCTCGCATATCTTGAAATGAGACTTATCATTGCCAAGATGGTATTTCATTTCGACTGGGAATTGGTGAATAAGGACGTTGATCTGTTCAAGGATTCAAGTTTGATGGTCCGTTTCCATCCTCGTAATTAGGTTAGCAGTCAATTCATAAAACTCGTCAGATTGCGCTCAGTACTCTCGCTACTCAGGTAGCACGTTTGAGTGCGGAGAAGTGTAGCTTTTAATCAGTCGCGTTTCTGCTCCTTGACCACTTGCAGGGTCCGAAGTAGCAAATCTTCTATTCCCCTCGGAGCCAGAAGGTAGGAAAGCCTGCGTCTCGCTAATAATGTGAAAAGTGGATGACGCATGGTAATTGAACGAATTGAAAGCTAGCAGACTTTCTGGGTTCAACGCCCATCGCTTCCACTTAGCCGTGTCAGGAAATTAGCCGCAGACCGCGTTGGAAGATACTCTTGACACATCATTTCAGATTACCTTGAACACATCTATCCGCTTCATCCCATTATACATCGACCACTTTTTCGGACAGAATTTCAAAATAAACGCTACCGGTCTGACCCATTCTTCTACCGACTATGCATCTCAATATCAGCCCTTGTCATCTCGTGGTCGCCACGAAATTTCCAAACTTACGGATCCAATCCTGGGGAAACAGTAAGAAGCATGGCGGAAAAGGCTCACTACTTGGTTACACTCAGCAAGACATCGCAAAATTTACACGGTGGCATCCAGCCCAACCCTGACGACATGATATGCTCATATATACTGAGCGTGGCACTTCATGGTTCAGGTAGTACTCACTATGGCTGGGTGCACGCCTCCGAGGCGGTCTTGTGCATGCGAAGATTGAGATTGTGCGAACGGGAATCACATAATGATCTGGGCTTTGTAAAGTCCGAAATGTGCAAACGAGCGTTTTGGATGATGTTTATTATCATGGCGTAAGTTATATCTTCTAAAACGCTCAGAAGGGGCTCGGGTGGTATCCGACTAATTCTCGTAGCCACGATAGACTCACATATCCAGTGCCGCATACGGTGATTAGCTGCAATCCGGCTCGCGTTGACTGGGACTTTCTTGTCTTACTGGAAGTTGATGAATTGGTACACAGCCAAGATTCTGCAGGCACAGCTAAGCTAGCTGGGTATATTGCCCTGATTAAAATATATCTCTGCGCAATGGCATTACGACCCCAGACACTACCCGGAAACCCACGTTATGGCCAATTCTCACCGCCATGTCGAGACCAGACATGCGAAAACTATAGTAACGGCAAGTTGACTTTCGCACAAGGCATGGATATCATAAAAGCCTTGCAGAACATCACCAGTCAATTACCTGATGAATTGAGGCTTTTCAATGACGATGCGTATGCAAAGCAAGACACTCGCTCTTTCGCCATCCCGCGGGTGAACGTATACATAACAAGTCTTTTCATCCAAAGTATCATCTTTGCGACAGTATCAGCCAACATTCAGCCAATTGAGGAACCAAATCAACACCTCCACGAAACGAACCCGTTGGACACATCTCAGGCCGAAGAAAACAACGACATTAGGCGTCAATTACTCAAACTCCGTAAGTAAATCGCTCAAGAGTTATTTCATATCATTAGAGCCACACCCATCTCCGCTCTCAAAGCAAACGGAATCGCTGCTGTAGGTTCCCCATAATTTACCACGGCGGCCACGGCGTTGGGTAGAATCGGCCAGCGAGAGGCCGAGAGTGACCTGAAAGCATAAGCTAACGTCCACATAGGTTTCGAAACTACGAGAAATCACAGCTGCTTTACTGAACTGCAGGATCGATAGCTCATATCGTGACAAAGAAGAAGAAAACAAGTTCAGTCGTGCATCAGTTTCCTGATCGCTACTTTAGTTCAGCTCGATGATATAAAGCATATAAGCGAGGAGTAAAGGGTGTTGAGGTTAGAGAGCTTATAGAAAAGTCTTGAGATAGAGAAATGTTTGACCGGAATTTGAGAGTTTGTGATACGTTGAGTATGCATAAGGCTGTTAGTAATTGACAGTTCTAGCCAGTTAAGAGTCAGGAGTACACCTTTAGCTAATACTGTTGTGTTATTGAGATTACGTCCCAGGACCTGGACGGAGATGATGAAAGCAAACAAGGAAGGAAACTTTAGGGCGATGTCATTGACCTTTTCCTGTTATCACTATGTTTACCTGTGTAGTCGGAATTAAAACGTTTCGTGCAGCTGAACACTAATGCAAAATGCTAGCCGAGAACGTTTTAGCTAGATCTTTTTCTCTATACTACGCGTAAATAAGCCGCTTGTTTCCCCTCCAAGTCCCCTATAAAGAATCTCGTATAGGTAACCTCAAGGTGGTGTATACTGATAGGAATGTGGATCGCTTCAAGTTTCTTCCAAGCACTGTAGGATAGGGTAGCAGTATCTTCATGTTTGTGAAAAACCCTTCTTGAGATCACATTGTGCACGACATTATATGGTATGTGCGTAGACCTTGAATTTGTTAGACGCTGTAAGGCATTAAAAACTTGGATTGGGTTGAGTTCATCATATGCGATTGAAGATACGAATAATACGACCATTCGGAACTACTGGAACCAATGAATCCAGGAGTTGAATCTAGGCTAGATAAAGGCTTCGAATTTGACAGATCCATCTAGCCTGGGAGGTCATGACTTCCAGCCATGGCCTCCACCTCGGAATTACGGGTAATTCTGACTCTCAGGCCAATCAATTGAGGTAGAGGATTTTCTGGGAGATCGAGGGACCACCAATTCCTATGAAACCAAATCTATGGAGTCCATTTGCCAGATTCAAAAGTCTTGGAGCCACCAGCAGGAATCTTCTCAGCTTCTTTGACGGGGTAGGTATACTGTTCGCGTTGCTTTCCACTCTCAATTATAGCATCAACAAGCATTTCGCATACTTTGCAAGTGTCGCTTGACGCGATCAGGTGTCTCACGGAGCCATGGTGAGGATGCGCTGGTCCATCTTCAGTGGGGAGTTCATCCCAAGGAATAGCTTTACAAACATCGCACAAAGTTGTCGGTCGTGTCAGAGAGGTGGGGGAATAGTCAAGGGGCTATCTGCCGGGTCGTTTGCCACTGGTCGTGGTACTTCCAGCCGGGGAGGGAAACATCCCATCGTGAGCAGAGTGTTAGTGTTCTCCTTGAAGCTGACCGCATATGCACCTGGGGGAAACGTCTGTCTCTCCCCCACACGTAGGGACTCGGGGGGCCGCGGGCTTGCGTCATCTTGACGCAAGATAGCAATCTCGCCTTGTTGCATTTCGATGTAGTGGATATACGGGCAACGATGGCTGATCTCAACCCCCTCTTGACCAAGCATGGCACGGCCCAAGAAGGTATTATCGTCTGCAAGGGCCTTTCTCAACGCCTCCCCGTTTCTTCTTTCTTGTTTAAGTCCCCGGTACAGAAACCAAAGTAGTATCCAGGGGGTACATACTTATTAAGAATGTGGATCACATTAAGTTCTCCCTTCACGATATAGGGTAGTCTGGTAACATTTCCATATTGGTGAGAATCGTCAGATCGTAGTATCCGTGACAAAAGCTCTCAATATTATGATGGAGATGAGTTTCAATCTCCCAGATGCTTTGAAGTCACATAAGCCTCGATACGGACTGTAGCCATTCGATCGCGCAACAACGTCCGAGCAAAATGTCTCACCATCAGATTGATGTGAAAAATCAGCAACGCTAGGATTCGCATTTTGTCCATTGATGCAGATTGACACAGACTTATGCAGACTTATGCAATTCCCTTCCACTCTAATGTGCTAAAAAGGGTGGAGTCTCGGAATCCAGTCCCATTTCCTATCTGTGTCCATCCGAGTCACTTTCATAGCTGACTTCACAGGCTTTCATCCGCGACGGCAGGCTATCATCACCTGTTGGTGATGAGATCCAGTTTGCAGAAGCGAGCTTGAATTGAGGATGGAAATTTGGCTGAGGTAAAATTCAGCCCACCTTTCTTTTCTCCTTGGCGCAAGAATGCGGGCGGAACTGTTACTGGCCCTCCACCCATGGCGTGGAAGCCCTCAAAAGGTTGTGTAACACTGAGTGTCTCCACAGACGAGATGTTGTTGACGAGCCGAGGTTCTAGACCGGTCCATTGCACTTAAAACAGCCAATTGTATCTGTTAAAGACAACAAAGACCCCACTGAGGCTTGAAACACCAAAATAGAAACGGGTAAGAAGCAATGAAAACCGGCATAGACTGTGTCACTCACTCCTCATCTTGTACGCTGTTGGCAGCTTCGGTTTCTAATAGCCTAAGATCAAGAGACAGAAAGCCTACTTACTGTAGGAACTTAAAGAAATGATGACCTTTCGTAGACATCTCTCTCCCAGCCACCACCTGCAGAATCCGTAGCTCAAGCAGAACCTTTCTCTTGTGCCTAGCTTGTACTGTACTTCAGCCAATCGATTGGGAGGTATTCTTCCAGTGGCTTGACTCCACATGGTGCTCTGACTCTGTGGAATTCTGCGGTACTGCAAAAAAGCTCAATATTCGGAATGATTCATAACATTATTTGAGTGATACAAGCAGTCTAGTTTGCCCTTTCCATTGCCTGCGACAAGATCTCTCTGACTCTCTGCCGGTCCCTTTCCCTGCTTGATCCATGTTGCAAGGGTAACAGCTCCAGCGGGGCCACATATCGAAGAGGTCCAGCGGGCTTGGATATGGCATTGAAGATCGACAGCATACCCGGTAGCTTGCCCACATCCTGCGCTCTGGAAATATACGATTTGTTGTCCTGTTGACGGGAGAAGTCTATGATGTTGGCCGCTAGCCCTACTGCAGCTGCGGTCGCCACTAAGATTGACAATTAGTACACGAACCCGCTCAGACGAGATGCGTCACTCACTTGAAGTCCCATCCATTTGCTCATCCCTCCTCTGGTCCGGATGTTGAAACCCTTCGCCAAGGATAGCAAAGTTCGATGTATCCATCCTCGGCTCAGGATTGAAGCTCGAGCTCTGATTCCCCATGTTTGTCGAGTAGATACACATGGTGGTGAGGTTGTGTCGTGCAGGGAATGCAACACTGCCCGTATTCTGCCAGTTAGCCGCAGCGGCTACCACAAGGGTGCCAGCAGCTTTAGCTCTGGTCACTGCCTCGTCCAGCTCCTTTGAGTAATGGCGGAAGCCAGCGGAGATATTGATTATGTCAACGCCGTTGGGTGGACTAATAGCCCAATCGATTGCCTGAGACAAAAATTAGTAAGAGACAGAAAAAGTATGTAGAAGTAATAACCTGAGCCATTCGAATGGGCCCATCTTCCTCATCCGCATTGTCATTTTCGAATATCCTTGCAACGTAGAGTATTGCTTCCTCGTAAATGTCTGAGATGATCTTTGCGCAACATGTCCCATGCCAGGAGTCGTTGCGACTATTATTGGTGAAGTCCTTATACACGACATTCCTCTTGTCCAAGTGGCCCGACGCTTCATCGTTCAAGCCCGAATCAACCACGGCGATCTTGACCCTTCCGTAGTGATCGCTTCTGTCCCGTTTCATGACCTTTCTCAACTTCCCAATTCCATCTAGCCAGTCGCTGATTGTGTAAGTTCGTCCACTGCCACCAAGTGTCAGCTTTCAATGACGCAGGAAACAGTTGTAATTCTGCCCTGATAAGCTTAGCAGAAATGAGTGTTTACGGACCTTGTGACATGAGTGGCTCTTTCAACCGAGGTTACCAGTTTTTGTCCAGTAAGTGTCTCCCACTTCGTATGGGAGGCAAAGGCTCTGCCATGCTCGTCGTGGTTAAGAACCCAAATGGTAATTTCTTCTAAAGATCGTAGCAGACCTTTCCGGGCGATATTGAAAATGTTTGTATGAACTACTTCTTCGTTAGTAAACTCTCACGAACTCTCATGCTGTCGAAAGTCATACAATCGAAACAGACATAACGCTTGTTGCCATCTTGAAATACTATTGCACGGTATTCACGTTCTGTCCTTCCAAAGGGTCGTGAATGAATCGCAAACGTTGTCCTTAATGGAGCCCCATGATTGGAGTGCGAATATAACTCCCTTTATATGTTAGCAAATAATAGTGCAGTAATCCGTTATCGAATACTGGATACCTATAATATATCATCAAATCGTCGCAGACGGTATCTTGAATGAGGATATTCCGTGCTCGCAGTTGAGCAATCGATAGGTAGCGTGCGAAAGATTCAGCCTCTATGTTCGGGGTTAAGAATGGTTAATTCTAGTCTCTCTGGAGTCTTACCGTAGCGCAAATCAAAGCCGAAATGAATCTTACAGTCATCTCTGGTATCTGCATTGCTTTCTCCCTTCAGAGTTGCACCTTCCAACGTTACAAAGAGTCTACCCAGTGGGCTCGAATCATGAGATATGGCCGTATGATTCGTAACTACGATACGCAGAGTCAGCAGAGGCTATAAGTATTAATTTAATATCTTACGTACCAATAATCCTCCATTCCTTCCCATCACTTAGACATCCTTGAAGTATAACGTGGAAGTTTGGCTCAGGGTACAAATACCCCTTGGCGAATACCTTGTAGCTTTTTAATAAGACTTTCAAAGGGGTCCCAAGTGAGCGCTCAATTCCAGCAAATTCTCCTGTCACAGTGCGTACTTTAGTCGAAGGGAATCCAGAATCGCTATATCACCAGTTAATTAATATCCCGGAGGCAATGCCGGTAGTCTGGTACCTCTGTTTGGGAGACTCAGGGGTTCATACTCACCTCTGGGAACATGGGAACCGCCTTGTCTCAATCTCCCTGTCTGAAGTGGTTGCAAGAATATCCCGCTGGGCATTCAGATTGGCTACTCCGATGTCATCGGCCACACGATGTATGAATCCTATGTCTGGGCACATTCAGCAACTGGAAAAGTGAAGGGAATGGAAGGTGATTCATACATGGATGTGAAACACAGCACAGCCTCACGAGGATCAGTTTGTTCGACTTCAATAAAAGGATGCTCCATCGTGGAAACCCGTCGAGAGAAATATCTTCGATAAGATAGCTTTTACCACGGCAAACTGTACATTCCAGCACGTGTTATCATTCGGTCATATCAGTATAGGAGTTTTACTCAGCTACTCACCTTTGTATCGAAGCTGAGAGCCGTGTAGTGCGTAGTCGCAACAACATAGAAGCTTGAATTCTCTCCCTATCGACTGAGGTGTTCCAATGACACGAGCTCTTGGGCATATGACTCTGGAAATACCAAGGCCACTAACCTTATTATTCCTCGTTATATCCCATTCTTCGACAACAAGGCTTTCATGACCGGTGGAAGAATGTTGGTCAAACGGGAAAATCTGATTTACGGAATCTAGCACACCTTTGGCTAGATCATCGAAATCGGCTACGTGAATTTCGACTTCACAAATTTCGGGCTGACCCTCCCTATCTAAAGTTTAAGCGGTCTTTTCCAAAAATACCTTTACAAGAACTTACAAAGAGATTTCGGCACCTATCGCTAGTCCTAGGGCATTTGCATACTGGTGCAGCTGTCTTAGAACTACATTCAGGTGGTTCCACCACTCTGTTGGTAATAGTCGTGAAGAACTGGACAATTTGCCTATAGCGGTTGGTCTCTCGCCTAGCATTGCCTCGATAGCGGCCAAGTCCCTAATGAAGCCATCTATCGTAAGCCCGAGAGAGGAATGAATGTCAGTGTCGCCACGAATGGTATATTTTGTCAACGCGGAACTGAGGAAGAAGCGTAATACTCGAGCGCGGGCACCAATATTAGTGGTATCATCAGGCTGCCGAATGTATTCAGCATACCTGATAACATCGTCAACAAGGTCAGCCAGAATTTGTGCCGTAGATGTGCTCATGGCTGATCCTGCGCTCTTAATCTAGGAACAACGCTGTTGCTGCAGACCTGGATGAGCATAAACCGCTTTGGCTCGAGGGGAATGCATCTGTGGGTATGCCACACTCTTACCCGGCAGAACGTTCCTCCGTCATAGTAGAGCCTTGTTTCAACCTAGGAAGGCGAAGCGCCCAGGACTCGGCTGTGCTGACCACCATATCACAGCGGTCTGATGCCGTGGCTGCCTGTGAGCCAACAACTGATCAATATAGGTATACGTGGCGTAAAGCTAAAACCAACACCGCATATCGTAGGCAGGCTGTGCCGCTGTTGGTCTGGCCAGTCAGAAAGGCCCTGGTGTTGTGGGGCAGGAAGGCAGGTAATTGGTATATCCCAGAGTTTGTTAGTCGCCCAAAAACGAGGCTTGAGCATAGCAAACAAAACAACAGGACTTTCCTAAGTGTGATTACTTTCTACGGTTTTACAATCAACAGAAACAGTCCCACTGACTACTTAAATTAAGCCATATTTTTCACCAAGCTTCTGTAGGCCAGACAATCTGGAAATCATCATGTCTAGCCGTCACGTACCTACCAAACGGATTAATTCTGGCATTCGGTTTTCAATTCCACATGAGTCGGAACGAGCCCCTCCCGATGGACCACTCCTTGGCCCGAGATTTCGCAAGTCCAATATCATCCGGAAAGGGGACGAGCAAGGTTCTTTTGACAAAAGCTCTGTACAGACCCTCGGCAGTTGTGTTGCGATGTCCGTAAATCATGATGCTTATGGGGACCAACGCGCATTGCCCACGGCTGAGTCTTCAGGGAACGGGACACTACGGAAAGAGGAGGATGTGACCCAGTGTCTCCCTATCCTCCAGGTGTCTTTGACTGCGACTATTCATGGAATTTTAGCTCATACCGAAATCATACAGAGCTTTCACAACTCTTCTGACATAGCCATTAAAGAAGCTAAACATACTTTCCCTTTGTATGATGGGGCAGTCATCACTGAATTTGAGTGCACTATTGGCGACGAGCGTCGGATCCGAGGTGTCGTCAAGCCAAAGCAACAGGCCCGCGAAGATTTTGAAGAGGCAGTACACGAACAGGCAAAGGCAGCAGCCCTTCTTGAAGAACACACGCCAGAAATTTTCGAGACGTCACTCGGAAATATTCCTCCCAAAACAAGCGTTGAGGTGAAGATTGTATACATTCAAGAGCTGAAGGTAGTCTTGATGGAGACTAAAGCTACCGAGGGAATAGCGCTTGTTATCCCAACATCCATTGCTCCGCGCTACGGTCGTTCCCAATTAGCATGGCAGCCAGAATCCCAGTTACCCAAAGACAGGCTTGACATCACAGTCAGGGTATTGAATGACGGTCGAGTAAACCCTCGTGGGTGTGAAGAAGAGTCGGGACATATTGTATACGACGAAGGATCCAAATTGATGGAGCCCCCACGACCATCTGGTCGCATTGGAGCGCCTGAGTCTCTCAGGGAGTATCACGTCTGGCATCACCATTCAAAGACGCCAGTACTAACTAAAGACTTCGTCTTTGTCGTTCAGGCTACAAAGGGTCAGGAAATACGTTCCCGGGCCGTCTATTCCCCGCCAGATGACAGTGGGCTTGCAGCAATGATGGTTACCATTCGACCCAATGAACTATTTCGAGACGCAATCGTTCCTCAGTCATTTTCGGGTGAAATTCTCTTCCTTATTGATCGATCAGGCTCTATGATTGCAGGTGTAGGTGGATACCCATATAGCCGTCACACGACTAAGATCGACGTAATGCGACAAGCGATGCTTTTGGCGGTATCTGGCCTTCCCAAGACGTGTTACTTCAATGTAATATCTTGGGGATCGGAAACCTGGGCATTGTGGGAGGAATCAAGGCAACACTCTCCCGAGAACATCATCGAGGCCAAGGACTACATCTCGCACATCCGTGCCGATATGGGAGGAACAGATCTGCTAAGGGCATTGAAAGCTTCAGTTCAGCATCGGCATCACAAGCTTCAGTCGACTCAGATCATTGTCGTTACAGATGGAGAGCTACAGCCAAAGATTCCCATGGAATTTGTCTGGAAGACACGCCAATCCCTGCAGAACAGAGTTCGCTTCTTTGCTCTAGGTATTGGTGGCACCGTACCACACGCTCTGATTGAGAGTATTGCCGAGCTGGGAGGGGGATACGGCGACGTCGTTGACATAATAGAAAACCCAAGGTGGCATGAAAGGCTGAACCGTCTAGTTAAGGCGGCACTGGAACCAGACAGCTGGAATTGTATTGCTAACATAGGTGATGGCTTCAAACAGCACAGCCTAGCGGACTACGACGAACTCGATACCAGAAAAACATCAGACACACAGCCAGATATCCCTTACTTCCAAGCCCCATACACTATTGTGGCCCTCCATCCATTCAAGTTCACCACGATCTTCTTCTTGATTGACACTAAAGGTCGAGGACCGATACCGAAAGAGGTTATTATAACTACGACGACCCCTGGGGCGAAGGAGCGGACTTACAGACTGCCGGTAGAGTCGGTACCGGACAAAGACGGCACAATGCACCGATTGGCAGCGAAGGCCACTCTGATGGATTTAGAAAATCGCGTTGGGCGAGAACCCTCGGTAACCCCACGCGTCGAAGAAAACGCCCAAACCCTTGGCGCTAGATACTCTATAACCAGCAAGTGGACGAGCTTTGTCGCCATTCCTCAAGACGAGTCCGACACGACTACAGAGGGCAACATGATAGAACACTACAAGACTTTACTAGATAGTATGGATATCAATGACCTGCTCACAGGGGCAGAATCGGACAGTGATGGATTCGAGGCTGCTGGGACCGGCTCGTCTTGGTCATGTGCCAACGACAACCCTATCTTCTCCTTCCCAAACCGAAAGCATTTCAGAGGGTGGGATTCGGATGAGGACGACAGTGGCGGCATCCCAACCATCTTTTTCCCAGACGAACAGTCTTTTAGTGTCTCCAGGTCTTATGACCGATGTTCTAAGGAGATTGACTATCTCGGGAACCAAAGCGAAAGTTGGAAGCCACAAATGCCCAAATCGAACAAGGCAACCGTCAGTAAGCCAAAAGCTGCCAGATACACACGTAGAGACGTCAACATCATGTCGTCCGCAACAACTCTTCCCCAATCTAGGGACCCCCTCAATTGGGAGATCACTGTTTCAAATCAGAATGGACAAGGGCTTTTTGAGCTGCCCCGATCAGCAAAAGAGAAGTTACGGTTTCACTTTTGCTCCAACACGTCATTGGCTCTTGGTATCAAGCTTGATAAGCCTTTTCTGAGAGAGGACGAAGAAACCTCGATCGAGGTTATCAGCGACACACTCATGATTATCAAATACTATCAGACACATCTAAGTCACATTGAAGATATCTGGGATCTCATGATGACGAGGGCACAGGACGCAGTCACAGATTTCATAGGAGAGAAGGCGGCGGACCTCTGCGGGGACCTTCTGGCTGACTCCATGATGCATGCACACTATATAGCAGCAACTGGAGTAAAGTCAAGTCAGGGTGAAGGGTCTACCGGCACGGCGACATGCCCAATGTGTCAAATTCCCTGGCAGACTTCGCGAAGATTCTTTTGTCCTTTTGATCACGATTCAGACACACTTGATGTGTTTGAAGAATGGATTGACTTTTGGAAACATCAGCAGCAGCACAAACACCTGGTCTGTCCGATGGAAGGGGTTCAAGCTGAATAAGACAAAATCATGTAGTGCCGCTCGGCCAAATTGTGGCCAAACTCTGTTAGTACGGCATTTGATATGCCTTCTGAAGGCTAAAGCCGTTGTAAAAAGAATAGACCATACATCAACCATCTACACTACCCGATACGATTCATCACGATGTTGAGCCTTTTTGTTTCACTCAAGTTGGTGAGAAGTTGAAGCTGACATGAGTACGGCTAAACCTTTTATCAGGACATTCCAAAATGCAACAACACGTATAAGATCAGCTACTGGATGACATGCCTGTGTAATACAATGGCTTCATCCAAAGCACCATCATCAATAATCTCGAAATCTTCGAGTCCTTCACCTGTCAAAGCACCGTCGACGTCTGCCTCTCCATCTCCAAAGGTAAACGTGGCCCGCTTGCTATGCGCAGCGACAGACCAATCCCTCATAAGAAGCCCTTTGTGCACTTTGGCCAATCGAATAGCCCAGATGAAGTCACCTTGATACTCTCCAGAATAACCTTGTGACGACGCCCGATTGTTGTTCACGGTGGCTTTCAGAGTAGCAAGCGCTGGGACATCTCTGCAGCAGCATTAGCATACCAGATCTCCACTTCTGGGTATCCACTTACAGATTTGGTCCGATGTCAACAACTGTACCTTTTTCCTCCCGCACCTCTCTTCTTCCACCACGAGCGACCTTGATGCCTGTGATCATAAACATGGACCAGGATACCTTCCCTTTTGTGAATCCTTTCAGCTTGTCTTGATCCAGACATTCTTCAATGTAATCTTTGGTTGGCTGCACGGTATATGTATCCAACCTATCATATGATTCATAGTTCCCAACAGTTCGCATAAACGCAGTCTGCAGGCTTGCTCCAGCGGCTATTCCAGCGACCGCAAGTACCGGTGCACCAGCAGCCAAGTTGATTCCCGGGGCGTTTGTTTTGTTGTCATCCCAGGTAAAGTTGAGAACAGAATTGCGATATACGACCATACGTCGTGGGAATGGCAAGATAGAACCACGGTTGAGAGGAAAATCAAGGTGCTTCAGATCCGAAATGAAGTGGCCGAGGCATATAGTCGCTTGCGAATCATCACCGTCACCAAGAAGAATAGTGTCCTCTGGGGGCGGAAGATGGTCGGCTTGTCGCAGCTTGAACCACACTTTCTCCATCGTGTGTCGTGGTTGAAAAAGCGAAGTAAAGCAAGAATGGCTTGTAAGGCTGATTAAATGCTAAGGGTGAGGCCTCTTCAGCGCAAACTGAGGCTATGCTGTAAACACAACCTTGCCAGCCCAATCGTATCCCTGTAGCAGGCCTCAAAACTGGTCACGTGTCGGTCCAAGCAACCAGTCTCGCGCCTGAGACATTATCCCAGCTGGGTTTTTATACTTGTGCACGCTACAAGCAAATGGCGAGCAAAAGTACAGTGTAATTACCACATCATTTACCCGATATCTTACTCGTGAAGAACTGACATTCTGATAGCTACAGTTTAAATAACCCCCAAACTACCCTATCTACCCGGGGTCTGCTTGCAACACATCTGTATTTCCTCAGAGTAGTTTGACATGATCGCAATTATCTCGCTTCCTCCGCCGACCAAGACTGTCTTGACTCCATCTTACTCACACCATAATGGACTGTCTGGCCTGCAAATTACCGATTGACTCGTTTGAGCTGGAAACTTATGATTGCACCTATGACGAACTAGCTCAAGCTGCTGGCAATAATTGCTTAACGTGCTCTCTTATCTTTGAGTGCGTCAAAACAGGGGCGGCTGATGTCCGTTTTTCCGACATTGTAAAAATCGATGTATTGTACGACTATTATTGTGAACTGCATTTGCAAATTGGGTTCATCAGTCTAGATATATTCACTGACGGTAAGTTATTTCGAAGCCTTTGTTTCGTCGGTGTACTGTAAAGGACCTGTTTCAGGGAAAGGCTGGAACTGTTCTGGATGCTTTATACGCATTAGCAATGTCGCTATTGAGCCACTATCGCTTTCAAGTTCTCATGTATTCCTGCCTTCTGCTATTCTGCTAACAGGCAATTCTATAGTGCGAAACGGCAGTCCTCCGTTTATCCACCATAGAAGGAATCACATTCCCGGAGCTACAGACTCTGAGACCACCATTGCAACCATTCAATCTTGGATCACTGATTGTACAAATACCCATGAATCTTGCCAGCATTTTCATCCTCCGGTTGAGTACCCAAAAAGGCTTCTTGATCTTAGCGGCCAATGTGTTATTCTGCGAGAGAATTTTCAACCCGCCCGCTATGCGTGTCTGAGTCATTGCTGGGGAGGTAACTCGGAGGTAACCAAGACAACAACAAAGAATGTGAACGATTTCATGACAAATATCCCTTGGGATTCACTCACACCAACGTTTCGAGATGCGATCACTATTTGCCGCCGCTTAGGGATCTCCTACCTATGGATAGACTCTCTATGCATCGTTCAAGACAGCAAAGATGACTGGAAGGATCAGGCATCAAAGATGGCCGGCATTTATGAAAATGCATTCATCACAATCGCCGCTACGAAATCCAGGAATAGCTCCGAAGGTTGCTTTACAAAATGCGATGAAAAGTATTTAGCCAAGTTAGTACCTGGCTACCCGAACCATTACGTCCGTCAGCTGCCTCCATCATTCCCGTCACATTGGAATTGCGGAGAACTGGATCGAAGCCCAGATTGGCCTTTGCTCAACCGGGCTTGGATATACCAAGAGATGAGGCTGTCCCGAAGGGTATTACACTTCTGTGCCCAAGAGGTAGTTTGGCAATGCCAGGCAGTACAACGAAGCGAAAGCGGAAATAATGATAAGGACTTGAGTGATGACAGGGAGTTCAGGGAGCTGCAGCACCAGGGTGTGCCCTACTCCATTTTCCAGAAAGGTCCGAGGTACCTATGGTATCGAACTGTCCAAGACTATTCACGCCTAGACATGACTTTCGAGAGTGACAAAATGCCTGCCTTGGCCGGTCTCGCCACGCGGATGGAAGCTATGCGGCATGATGATCGGTATTTGGCTGGCCTGTGGGAAAAGACTCTGCTATTCGACTTACTTTGGTTTGTCGAGCCGAATCCACTACCTGGAAAGCTAAGAAATCCTCAATTTCCGTCATGGAATTGGGCCTCGGTTATTAATCAGGTTATGTGGTCTGAGAATGTCGATGCAACCCTTACCTCCGTGGGGGTTGAGGAAGTGCGATTCATGGTTACTGGTCCAAGCCAGTTAGGAGAGTTTTCGGAGGCCACGGTTACCTTACAAGCGCCCCTTATACATGCAAGCCTGTTGCTTTCCCATCGCAGACACACGCCACATGATGCGAGCCACAACGACGTTACAATGGAACAACTCTATCTTGTTGATTATAGAGTCGACTGCCTTCCAAATAATTCATCGCCAGCACGTTCCAAGCCCGGCCCATCTGGTTCCGTTGTCCCCATAGGGGTCAGCATGACCAATCACGTCTTTGTCGCTCTTCATGTGCAACTAAGACCTGGCAGTACACATTATGAGAGACTCGGGTACGTTAAATTGAGTCATCCATCTATGCACCGTCGATTAGAGGCCATAGATAACTGTGAGTCTGAATTGCAAGCTAGGATACATAGAGATACGGTCTGCGTGAAGGAGTTGCTTGAGGGCTTACCTACGTCTACAATAGTATTGGTCTAGGGTAGTTTTGGTTGAATAATGACACAGCAAAGATGAAGATTCCCGACTCAATCTTTATCCTTCTCCTCTCAAATAAACGTTATTTAGCATTACTTTATTTTCTCTATAATTTCTTCTTTACACTGCTATAAAGAAACATTTATGTAGATAAGCTTGAAATAATTTCAGGTATACTAACTACATTATACAGGCCCCCAGGCTCCCAGGGCGAAGCAAGTGGCGCAAATGCGTGGAGACCAGATCCCGGGTTCATTACTGATATGTTTGTCGAACACTCCACCTGAGCACCAGTATATCTTTAATGGGGCAGAACAAATCTCAGGCTCCGAGTGGCTATAGGCTGTGGGAAGCCCACTTTCAGTGCATCGTTCTTTGTAAAGAGCAATTTTCCAGCGCCTTAGTCGATAAAAAAGCCCTGTAAATGGAGCACTGGTAATTGAAATTACCAAGACTCAGGGGTAAAGATACAGCCATCCGTTCCATTTTATGCAACAGAAATTAGCGCCGACGCTATGTACTTTTAGTAGTCTTGGCAGCGTATTCTCAGTATACGATGAACGAGGTCCACTTTCGGCCCTGCATCTTCGTTCCCAGCGACCGAGCAGTAGATTCATGCCTCAACAACACATAGTAAAACTTAAATGTATGTCTGCCAGGAACGCTGGCAATCCTGGTGTCTAAATTCGAGACAAATCAATGACAATGTCGTCATGTGTTCGTTCCGGCCTTCCGACAGGAAACGAAGTCTATTTCAATGTCTTCGTTCATCGTAACTATATCGAATGGTCCAGATTAAAAAGGCTCTGTTTTCCCATGAGAATGGTGAGACAACAGCATCCTGCTACACAATCCTTTTACAACGAACTGAACGGTCGCGAAAATGACAGTCTTATCTGTTCTTCTCTTCATATCTTTTCTTGCACTATTCGGCACGGCTGTTGCTCAGATCCCGAGTGACTTACCGATCGGCGATAGGGAAAAGCAGTATCTCGAAGGCTTGCCCCCGGATAAGCAGGCTGCGATTCTTGAGATCTACATGAAAGGAATTGAAGGCCAGATTCCTGCATCACCTGATACTATTGCGGCCCAGGAGCTCAACTGGAGCTATGGGCGAAGCCCCCCGGTGTATCCAACCCGTGAGTTCCACCCACCCTGTCTGGTACGGCAGGTTGCCAACGTTTTGGAGGTTTCGACCACTAACCTAAGGATCCCAATCTGCAGC
This sequence comes from Fusarium coffeatum, assembly GCF_003316985.1. Classification (NCBI taxonomy): domain Eukaryota; kingdom Fungi; phylum Ascomycota; class Sordariomycetes; order Hypocreales; family Nectriaceae; genus Fusarium; species Fusarium coffeatum. The sequence goes on along the minus strand of NW_022157927.1, from coordinate 31,230 downwards.
ACCGGGTAAGGGACTCGGAAGTTGGTCCAAGGCCTATCAAGAAGCATCAGGCCTTGTAGCTCAGATGACAATGGATGAGAAGGTAGCTGTGGTGTCTGGCCAGACCAATGTCACGAATAAGTGCGCTGGTATGATCCCAGGCGTACAGCGCCTCGGCTTTCCAGGAACCTGTGTCCACGATGGTCCTAATGGACTTCACGGCGCTGAGGCCGTTAACGGCTATGCGTCAGCAATTACGGTTGGTGCGGCATGGAACAAAGAGCTAGCTCTTGCGCGCGGTTACCACATGGGACTGGAAGCCAAGATCAAGGGAGGTAAGTCAGCCCTTCTATTCTCTATCAGACATCAGTCGCTTAATGCTTGTCATAGTGAACAACTTGTTGGCCCCGACTATAGGTCCACTTGGTCGCACCGTCCTCGGCGGCAGAAACTGGGTATGTAATCCACAAGCCATCCTCCGCCATCTTGTATTCTGGAAGCGCTGTATCTGACGTAGGTGTAGGAATCCTTTTCAGTCGATCCTTATCTCTGTGGTGTCATGGGCGCCCAGACTGTATTAGGTTTGCAGAAGAACGTCATCGCAACAGCCAAACACTTCATCGCTAACGAGCAGGAAACCAACCGCCAGCCCAGCACGCTCGGCATGGGCAACGCTTCGATTTCAGCATTGGTAGACGATCGGACGATGCATGAACTATATCTCTGGCCGTTCCAGGATGCAGTCAGGGCTGGCGTCGGATCGGTTATGTGCTCATACAACCGAATCAACGGCTCGCATGGCTGCCAGAACAGCTATATGCAGAACGGCATATTAAAGGGCGAGTTGGGCTTTCAAGGTTTTGTCATCAGTGACTATGGAGCTCTGCATAGTGGAATTGCTAGCGCCAACGCTGGTATGGACGTGACAACGCCTTTCAACGAGGTATGGGGGTCAAACCTCAGCAAGGCGATTGCAAACGGCACAATGGAAGAAGGCAGGCTTGATGATATGGTAACTCGGTGAGTTTGAACTTAACATTCTTCCATTGCCCATCAGACTATTAACGTCAGTTCAGCATCCTCGCGACTTGGTTCAAGTACGCCCCATTCGAGCCCGGTACTGGCATGCCCCTCGATGAATCAGCGCCCCATCAAGTGATCAGCGGCATCTCTCCCAAGTCCAAGAAAACGATCCTACAAGGCGCTGTCGAAGGTATCGTCTTGGTAAAGAATCTCAACAACACTCTTCCCCTCAAGAAGCCAAAGATCCTGTCTTTGTTCGGCTACGACGCCCATGCGCCTCTGACAAACACCCCAGAGGGTCTCAACAGTAAGCAAAGTCTCGGATTCCAGAGCGTCAACGTCACGGATGAGGAGATGCAAGGGCTCTTCGTCGGTATTGGACAGCTTCCTGCCGCTGCCCGCCTCGGAACGCTTCTGAGCGGTGGCGGTAGCCCTTCAATCGTACCCGCCTACATCAACTCCCCCCATGAAGCTTTCCAGCAACGCGCAGCGCAAGACGGCACTTTTTTGGTCTGGGATTTTGAATCGCAGGACCCTGTCTATGAAATTCCCGCTTCTGACGCCTGTATCGTCTTTATCAACGAATTCGCTGCGGAGGGATCTGATAGATCAACTCTGGCTGATGCCTGGTCTGACGACCTGGTCAAGAACGTCGCCGCCAAGTGTCCCAATGTAAGTAGCACATAAGATTTAACATCATACGAATGTTTGAGGGAAGGAAGCTAATTGTATGCAGACCATCGTATCAATCCACAACGCCGGTACTAGGTTGGTTGACCAATGGATTGAGAATCCAAACATTACCGCCGTCGTCTTCGCTCACCTGCCAGGACAAGACGCAGGGAGGTCGCTGGTTGAAGTCATGTATGGTGATCAAGCCCCCTCAGGCCGCCTGCCGTACACAGTCGCCAAGAACGAGTCCGACTACGGCGATTTGCTGCTACCCGTGACAGCCAACAATGCATCCAACTATTACACATCGGCCAACTTCACTGAAGGTGTCTACATCGACTATCGCCGGTTTGATGCCCTCAATATCACTCCAAGATTTGAGTTCGGCTTCGGCCTCACTTACACGACTTTCGAGTACGCTGGCCTCAAACTGAACCTCACCGCGCAAGGTTCTAACGCATCAACCCTCCCTCCCTCGACGCCTGTTTCCGAGGGTGGGTTTGAGTCACTTTGGGACATATTGGTTACCATCCAGATAGATGTCAAGAACACCGGTGACATGGCTGCTTTCGAGGTTCCTCAACTCTATATCGGCATTCCGGATGCTCCAGCGAAGCAGTTGCGCGGATTCGAGAAGGTGCTTCTTAAGCCGCGGGAGACCAAGACAGTCAAATTCTCTCTCACACGTAGGGATTTGAGTGTTTGGGATGTTGTTAGACAGAATTGGGTCCTTCAAGATGGGGAGTACAAGGTGTACGTCGGTGCTAGCAGTCGCGATGTACGTCTGATGGAGACGTTGGCTCTATGAGGCTTAGCAGGCAAAAGAAACAGGGGACACGCTTGAGTTCCCGAAGCTACTGTCCAATTTGTAATACGTGGGATGGCTGCAGATATTACCTTTCGACTACTTGTATTATACCATTTTATTAGTTTCTACTATTCTATAACATAAACAGTATTTAACACCTCTTGGTCTCGATATGGAATTGAAAGAGTGATGGTTACGGTTAGTAGGCTAGTAGATTTGGCGTTACATGTGAGCTGCAAAGAGAGTCAAATAAAGAGTGTTGGTTTACCCGTACGGAGACCGAATTCCCTGTCGGTAGTTGTCGGGAGTATATGTGCTACTCTCGGGTCTCCCTACAGGTACCGGCATATGTCAAATGCGATCTTGGATCTGTTTTGAGGCTGCTTCGTTCTAGAGCGTAGTGAAACATTCGGTGAATAGATAGACTCAGTGTCCAACAGCACTTCTTGAGATCTATACCCTGCAGCGTCACAGCCGCAACAGCCTACCTTCACATCTCGCGATCAAGTCATGCCCCGAACATCTCTAATCCCCATCCAGAAGCGGTGACAATTTTGTACGAGGTGGGTCATGATGTCAATTAGCATGAGTCGCTTTAGTGGCGGTGATCGCCGGGCTAGCTAACTTTTTTGTGTCGCTCAGCTAGACTCCATTGAATTACACTCCTGGACACGGGAGCTGGCTTGAGGCTGACTGAGGGAGAGACTCCACGGAGTGGGTCGTCGCATCGTTTAAGTGGGTGCTCGTGCACGTATCGCCCAAGACGAGGATACGATAAACGAGCTACGAAGTGTGAAAGCTCGTTAATGAAATACGATGAGTCGCGCCGAACGCGTAGAAATCCTCACCGTGGCAGTGTTTCTTCTGAAACCACCAACCTTTAGAGTTGACGTTTGAAAAAATGCGATAAGATTGAATGCTTTTAGCAAAGTTGGTGCGTTGTCTCTTTGGGAAGTACTTAATAGGAGATCGGCGCTTCGTAGGCTGTCTGTTCGAACTCTTCTCATATTATCTGAATGACTCTCACTCTAAAACCTTCTTCAAATATTTCTTTTTCTCTTTCATTTTAATCGCAACTAACGTGTATCATGGAAGGTCTTCATGGTATTGCACATGCGACTGCAGCCCACTTCATAAGGGAAGAATCGTCAGAAGGTGGCTTCAAGCTGTACCACTACCATCCTACCGAAATCGGTGCTATCATCTTTGTACTTTTGTTCCTCGCGACAACGGTGGCGCACACCTGGCAGTTATTTCGCTACCGTGTTTGGTTTGTCCTTCCTCTTATTATAGGTGGTATCCGTACGTATTTTCCACTCCCAGCGTTCAGATCAACCGACGATCGAAATGTTTGAGAAGCTTACATGATGCCTTCACCTATAGTTGAGATGATTGGTTATGCCGCTCGCTATGCGTCAGGAAAGGAAACGCCCGACTGGACCCTTACGCCGTATATTATCCAGGCCATCCTGCTCCTTGTAGCGCCTGCCTTGTTTGCAGCCACTATCTACATGGAGCTGGGAAGAGTCATTAGTCTTATAGATGGTGAAGGCCGTGCACTTATTACTCGGAAATGGATGACCAAGATTTTCGTCGTTGGTGATGTTCTGTCATTCTTTCTCCAGGGTGGAGGTAAGCGCTATGCCCAATGTCATTAACCTGACCTCATTCTCACAACCTTTGTCACAGGCGGCGGTTATCAATCGTCCGGTTCGTTATCAGCTCTTCGTTTGGGCGCCAAGATTATCATTGTCGGCCTCTTCGTACAACTTATCTTCTTTGGTGCCTTCCTTGTTGTTGCCGTCAACTTTCACATCAAAATCACCCGCAACCCGACGAGTCGCTCGTGCATCGGGATCCCTTGGCAGAAGCACATGAACCTTATGTACGCTGCTGGGTTGTTGATCATGGTGCGGTCCGTCTTCCGCGCTATCGAGTACTTACAGGGTGATGACGGGTATCTGCTCGCCCGAGAGGCGTACCTATATGTCTTCGATGCTGTGCTGATGCTCATCGTCATGTTGTTATTCAACGTGGTGCATCCGGCTGAACTTTTTGTGAGAAGGGGCAGGATCGAGAAGTTTGCGTCAGACATTGCGCTCCAAGACCGTGGCTACTGAACAGAATCTTGTGTAAAGGAATACTTTCGGGGTGCAGGGAAAGACTACTAGATGGGTCGTCGGAAAAGGGCAGATCCCAGCGGTTTCGAAGTAGGAAGCAGGAATTGATATCATAGCGCTAAATATCGTGAAATCATTAGAATAGAGGGGAAATTGCAGTAGTTAGATCAAGGCTACGAAAACAACATTTTATTTGAATATAATCATAACATAAAGTTAAATTTGTCTTTTGCCCATTACAAGGCTATGTTGTAGGCAGCAAGTGACGATATGTAGGTGGATTCAATATAGAAGTTGACTTTAAAGTTAAATGTTGTAACCCTTCCACAAGCATACTTGGGTAAGAAAGAGGTTTTCTGATGAGTACGAATTGCGGGCATCTTTATCACCAGATGTGTCACAAGCAAACCCCGAGTAACTATTTGTAAAGTATTGTCCCACACAATCTATCCATTTCTCACAAGGTATCAGATATGGTGTTGGAATATCGGTTTCCTCTTCAAGCTAATCCTACGGCTTGTCGAGGATATTTTATCCAAGGTTGCCAGTAGCTACCTAATTGGTCGTCAACTGTCTGCACAATATCCCGACCCCAGCCTTTCCAGAACCAGAAATCGTCAAAATAATGCAACAAGACGCCGAAATAGGCATAGAGGATCAATGCTGGGGGCTGACGCTGTTCCAGTTGCCTAAAATATTCTTCCGGGGCATAATAAAGGAATACCAAAGGTGCTGCCCAGCCTCGATTATAGCCCCATCTCTCCAATGCGCCCCGGTCCATCATTTTGAACTGGTTGGCGTAGAGATAGCACCTCTGAAGGACTTGCAGTACCTCATTGTACATTTCGCTTTGTCCGCTACGATTCCATAGTTCCTGAAAGGTACTGAGATGCTCGTCATCAAGGAATGGCACGCGATCCACGTCCAATTCTTCCCAGTTCCCAATGTTAAGAAGAGGTCTCAACGGACCAAGCCGCACATTTTCGTATACGTTATGTAATACGGTCCGTACTCCCTGGACCATAGGAATCCATCCAGTACCCAAGGCGTGGGTGTCCCCGGAGCCCGACTTGGGAGCAGCAATGTTGCAGCGGCTTGGACGCCCAAGGATGCCGAAGACGTATATGATGTTAAGCGTTGAACTAACAAACAAACCTTCGCTGTTTTCGTTGGTTATATGCAGCAAGTTTTCGTGAAATCCTTGTATTGCTATGTTGTTGTGGCGGATGGCGTCTAGCAATCTGTCTTTGTTTTCTTCTCTTTGAGCGAGATGCAATGCGGCAATGCTAAGAATGCCGTGCATCACAAATGGGTGTTTTGAAGCGATTGACGGGATTAGAGATTGCCAACAGTAGTCTACTTGTGGACATCTGACAATGTCGCGGCTGGTTGAGACAGTCCAGTGGTGAAGCAATTCCAGATCCTTCATGTCGAAGTTTGTGTTCAAGCTAGAACTTGGATTGGTCTCCACGACAAGGGGGCTCCCTGGAACCGGGACAAGATGGCGATCAGATAACGAGCTCATGCTGGATGTTGAAGCTGGACTGTTGCTTTTCCAAGGTTGCCTTTTCTCTTGCCTTGATGAAGCTGCCGAGTTCGGATATACACATGATGTCTCATGTCGAATACAGGATTGACAGGCCGGCTTCTCTTCGCTGCACTAATGCATTGCAAGCAGTCCACCGATCAGCAAACAAAACGTCATCATGCCAGGTCTGGACTCGTACCTTGATCCGACGTCGCTTACACTCAGTGCATCCGCGTCTTGACTTTGTATGGGCTCGGCGTTGGCATCGCTGTGCTTTTTCGGCCATTTTGAAAGGCGGCTAATGTGGGAGGGAAGGGAAGCAGGATATTGGGGAAACGAGGGTAGAGGAACGAAATACGAGTAGCGCGGCGATAAATGGGGCACGGTTGCGTTAATGCAGCTCTACATTACTCATGCATTACAATTCCCATGCTGTGGAGCCTCTTGGCCCATTCAAGTAAAGAACGGCGTTGATCTTAGAATATCTCCTTGGGAATCTGGCAATTAAATGCTGTTGTCCAGAGGCTGGTCGGTGCACAATTAAATCTGCTGCGCCTCGAGCTGACGCGCCAGGCTCTGTAACTACTTGTACGTATGGACATTAAAGCCGAGAAATGGTGATCTTCTGCTACTCCCCCCTGTCCCCCTCTCTCATGGGTTCAGCTGAAAACGCCTAACGTGTTTTATAGATAGACACTTCTTCTTATTTCCCCTTCTTTTTCTTTTTAATGAAAACAAATATCAAGCAAGAGAAAGAAAAAAAAGTCCAGCATTAGCAAAGGCGCAGAGGTTTATACTCTGTAGTACTTGGGTAGCTCTTCTAGAGTACAATAAATACAGGTACGTTGAATTTTCGATTGAAGCCTATCTATGCTAAGCTTTTATAATAAGATGCTAATATATACTGCTTGTAGCCGTACGCAACTCCCTTCGCATGTTGTCGTGTATCCGTCCCTACTACTTCTCAGTCCCGAAGGCGCTCAAAACTGACGCAATCTCTTGATCGCTGATCGGGTCAATCCGGGCAAAATACTCATCATGCGCGAGTCGTGCCTCCAGGACTTTCTTTTCAGTCTTTGAAAGACTTGCCACAATACTCTTATAGATGCCCAGTGCAGGATATGCCAGCAGGCCAAACATAGCTAAATCACGAATTCGTCAGCAAAGATGCCAAAGTAGATATGGGATGATGGAACCTTACCACTGCTGGGTTTTGTAATGAGCCCGAAACCTGCCTTGCCAAGACCTGTCACAAGACCAACAGGGCCTTTTTTGGCTGCGTCGACGACGGGTTGTTTGAAAAGACACCAGGATGCGTCGAGAAAGTTGTATGCAAAGTTCTACTGCGTGTTAGTCCTGCTCTACAATCTGCTTGGATGCGCCTTGGTGGAAGGTTAAAGAGCACATACCTTGCCAGCTTCAGCCGTTCCGCTCTTCCAGTCTGTAATCTTGTTGTGCTTCCGGACCTTGTCGCCGTATAGCTCGGGTAGATTGTGTAAGCCCTCGGTAAGAGCAAGAGGCACGTCGACGAGCGTGCCTTTGAGAACACTTGTCGTCATCTGGGAGATGCCTTTTCCTGCCGATATTCCCGCGTTGGAAGATGATGTTTCTTGTGCTGGTTTCGACGATGCGGCGAGCTTTACTTCCAGACTATGCTCTCCAGTGCCAGCGCTTGCCGGAGTTGCATCTTGCGAATCGATGTTTGGCGCCAAGCCATGCTCTTGAGAGGAATCTGTGAGCGCTGTTGTAGCGGCGTATCTCCTCTCCCGCTTCCTAGTCTCATGCCGTATCTTGGTGGCAGGGGCCGAGACCAGGCTTCCGAAGCCCTTGGAAAAGTCCACTAGCGAGCCTAGGAGTGCGGATGACGTCGCAGTCAGAGGATCCCATCGGTGGTTCTCGATCTCGATCGGCTTCGGGTGGTTCCTAAGTGGTATGTCAACAAGCTTGGCCTTGGTTTTTGTGGAACTGATATGAGCAGCAAGACAGGAGACTTACAGTTGCACTTTACCCAAGTCTAGCTTCTGGCGATTGCTGAGAACACTCAACGCCCTGGGAGACAGTTTCAATCCATCCTTGAATCTCTTCCGGTCACTCTTGCTCAATCGCTTAGCATCGTACGTCCAGGCCGCTGCCTCGCCGGGCAACAAATCGCAAGTCAGTTTTTCCTGAGGGAGATGATGATGGAATGATTGTACGGCCTGTGCGACCCCATTTTCAGTCCGCATGGTTTCCGCAATACGAACGGCTGCAGCCTTGGTAGTGGGAGCAAGAAGCATATCGATTGCTTTGGTGAGGGTTTCCAAGTCAAGTTCTTTATGACTGACGGGAAACGGGCCAGCATCGGCCTTGGCCACCATTGCTCCCCAGAACGGTTGACTGGATGGTCGTTAGTGATGTCGTGTTTCGTGTAAGGTGTAGTGGATCTGTAGCCTTACTCTCCAAAAAAAGGGATGATAAATGTAGGACAGGCGTTAAGTAGGCCGCATGCCGTTGTCCCCGCTCCACCATGGTGTATTACTCCCGCAACGTATTTGAACAGCCATTCTGTTTTTCGTTTGTCATCAGACGTTATGTTGGCAAAAGCTGAAGTTATGGCTGTAACTTACCGTGAGGGCAGTCGTCGATAAATAAAGCATTTTCATCGCTGCGGCCTTCGCCCAGTTTGGCCCATCCCTTGGAAATGATGGCACGAACACCACTTCTTCGCAACGCCATCAAGATCAGGTCTGTCATCTTTGCCGAATCATCCATGACAATGCTACCAAAGCCGATGTAGATTGGGGGAGGCCCTGCTTGCAGAAATTCTGTAATGTGTTGAGGCGGGCTGTACTGTGGTTCCTCCCGGAAGAAAAAGCCGCAGACATCTAGGGCCAGTTAGTTGATGTTCCGGTGGTGCTGGCAACAATGTTAACTACTATAAGGCATTTTTACTCACCGATGTAAGGGGGCCAGTCGGACGGCTTTGGTACCAAGGCAGGAGACCAGCAATATGTATATGGCACTTCGTGGGCACTGAGAAGAACACCGGCAGTGGAAGATGAGATGGGGTCCAGGTTCAAGGATTTCCTTCTCCAGTTGTTGATAATATCTCCAAGCCTGCGTTACAGTCAGCGAGTCAGCCCGGCATAGCACCGCCAAGCAAGATACTCACCCTTGCCATGTCAGCATCTCTACCATTCCATATGACAGGTAGTTTGTAACTTTCGGATCGAGGTTCGACTGCTTGATATTCGCTAATGGGTGCGGAAATGCTCGGGTGGGACTATAAGGCATAGTGAACATAAGATGTACTGGGATACCTAGAGCCTCTGCTAGGTGAATATGGGCAAAGCTCGGAGGGTTCGCAATGATGGCCTCGGCGATAAATGGGACCCCTGAGATAGGGTCGGGTTCTATACACGAAAGAAAGAACTTTTCCAACATCTCCTCCACCATATCTTGCTTGCGACCAATATCACCAGCCATAAGCGAAGACACAGAGGGCACAAGACTGGGGTTCTTGACCATGTACTACATCCAGTCTGTCAGGCAAAACAAAATCCCGTGATTACATCGGTCGCTAACGTACCGCCATAAGGTCTGAAGGGTCTCCGCCGGCCGGGTAAAATTCGAGGTTCGATTGGCGTACAAAGTCGGCGAAAACATCGTGGGAGGCAACTCGAACGCGGTGGCCATGTTTTTGAAGTTCGGTACCAAGCGCGATAAAGGGCTGAATATCGCCTGCATTTTACGAGTAGGTCGTCAGCCATGATATTATACATCCGAAGGTAATTGAGTCTTGCTCTTACCTCGGCTGCCGACAATCTGTAGCACGATATTGAGGGCACAAGGCGCTCTTGCACCAAGGTGAGGGCGTATAGGCGCGCTGTTTGTGTAAGATTCGGGTGGCATGGCATTCTGCAAGGCATGCTGTAGGGAGCTTTTGCCGTTAAAAGTCAAGTCTATCCGGGCCTCGTCTGACACACAGGTAATGGCGTTAGCAAAAGTGATCTGCCGATTGAGGTTGCACCGCGAGGTTTTTCGAGACTCACTATTGACAGCGCCGGCTGTCTCTAGATGAGAGCCGTGTCCCTTGATAAAGAGAGCGCCGTCCTCATCTAGACTCTTCTGCAGCCCATGATCTGTCACGTTCATAGACATTGCGCAGGGGACAATGCTCTTAGACGGAATCGACGAGATATATGAGGTTAAAAACCCAACAATGACGTCCGGTGATGCTCAATTGTGCTTATGCGTTGAATTTTGTACTTTAGGGGAGCGCCAGCTACATAGATTGATGGTACATTCACATGACATGGCATTGTTGGAACGTGCACATTACTTCTTAGTGTCAGTCTTCCAGCAACCAATCAACCCTAATCGAGTCTGATACAGGTGTACACCGACGGTTATAGCACCGTCGGGATGAAGGCCCTACTCAGTTGAGTATCAGGGCAAATCCTGGTAGAGGTACGGATATAACCTACGCAACATTTGAAGAGTCTCCACCGAAGACCCACAAGGTGCAGAGTCCGGCAAGGTCGAGTGGGTCAGCCAATCCATAGCCCTCATAACTTCGGTCGTATTTCGTATAGGGCTCGTTTAAAGCTACGTAGATTTTCACTACTCTAGGTTAGGTGCCTCCTCAGTACCAGAAGGCTTTTGCAACACTCGCTGGGACGACAGGGCATTGCATTTAACGAAAAATAGTTATAGACTGCACTAATTGAGAGTTAAGTATGTAATGTGCACCTTTTTCTAGCTAAGCTTTTTAAAAGTCACGTCTCTTAATGCGTGCAGGTTGAATTGAGACAGTGAATAACAACACGGCTGTGAAGTTGATGCCCACGAAAGCTATTGTGGAATCTTGACATGATGAGTAAAGGTGGTATAAATAACCACAATTGATAGAGTAACGGTCAAATTATCTCGGCTACTTCTTGAAGATACCGCCGAAAACCGTGATGGGTTTAGGTATCAAGACACTAGGATTAACACCCAGTGTTAAATTAGGTCCGTAGTAGTGATGTTTACTGCCCGCTCTAGCATTTACGATCTTGTGAACAACTTGATAAAGGTAATACCTGAACCCGGTACAAGGCGTTGTGATCCATTATGCGTAGCGATTGCATCGCCACTGTGGCACTACCCGGTACTGACTTCGTTCAAGGGAGGACGTTTAAAATAGCCATTGGACATTCTCGAAATAATATATAAACAGTCCTCGATTACGGTTCGCTTCCGCGCTCCGTTGGCCACCAACTTCCGTTCCATCCAAGAAGAAGCCCAAACACGACAAAGAATCCATCCAAAAGAATAGGCCCTTGAGGAAAGTAATCTTGTCAATTTAAAGAATTAATCTGTCTATTATACTTCTGTGCTGTTGCAGTTGATTGACCCCCAAAAGGTGACAACATTGCCAAGGGGGCAACGGATGACAAGCCGGCAAAACCGGCTCAGTAAGATTGGGGGTTGGGGGGATTCGCAGGCATCGGGCAGAGAAATGAGGAGAAGTGAGCTAATTCTATGGAGCTCTAATTGAGGATAACCACCGATTGGCGACCCCGCGTTTAGTCTGCGAAAGTTGTTCCTGGGGTAATTGGGTAAGTCATCGAGTCAGACAAGGGAAGGGTCTGGTTCTAATCTTGTGACTGGATCGGGTAGAGCAAGGGATTTAACCGGGATATCCTGTACACGAATTCCACCAATGAGATCAAGACAATCGTTGTTCATCTCAATTGGAAATCTTGACATATATAAGCTGTCATCACCGAGGCTGAATGAACTACACCAGCATCGACATCACCCCCATTCTTCCTGATCATGTACATCAGCAATTTGCTCTCAGCCGCCGCTCTTTGCGCGCTGGCGACATCGGTAGCTGTCAACGCCAAGCCTCACAGTGACCTGCCCAAAAGGCCCCATGTCGTAGCTGCACCCTATGGCACAGGCAAGGCCTTCCCACACTCTCCCCCACGATCTACAAAAGTCTTTTGTTACGTGAAGCCTACCAAGGGAAAAAAGGCGGACGACAGCCCTCGCATTCTGAAGGCATTCAAGAAGTGCAACAAGGGAGGAACAATCGTCCTTGACAAGAACTACACCATCGCTTCGCCACTGGACTTGACGTGGCTGTCTCACGTCGATGTTGTCATTACCGGAGAGATCCACTTCAAGTCTGACCCTTACTACTGGGCTGAGAACAGCTTCAAATATGACTTCCAGAATATGTCTTCTTTCTGGAAGATTGGTGGTAAGGATGTTAACATTTACGGAGATTTAAGCAATGAACAGTCTTTGCTTGATGGTCATGGTCAAGACTACTGGAAGGAGTATGTGACCAACAAGACTGTAAGTTTCAACGCGATTCAACGATTTGGAGTGATACTAACACGTGCTGTCTGGCAGTTGATGCGGCCTATTCTCTTGACCATCGAAGATGCTCATGGTCTTACCATGTCAAACATGAGAATGCGAAACTCACCCAACGTAAGTGTCATGTCAGCCGAGATAGAGCTGAAACTAGCCTGCTTACTTGTATTAGTGGTTCAATATCATCATCAACAGTACCGACGTGATTATCAGCGACCTCGATCTCCGAGCCAAGAGCACCGACGGCGTCAAGATCGCCAACTCTGATGGGTGGGACACTTACCGGTCCGATAGAGTTGTCATTCAGAACTCATACATTGATAACACCGATGGTAATCTTCATCTCAATCATTCAATTGACCTCCACTGACAACCGCAGACTGCGTATCCTTCAAACCCAACAGCACCAACACAGTTGTCCAGAACCTAGTCTGCAATGGCTCCCACGGCATCAGCGTCGGTTCGCTAGGTCAGTACAAGGGCAAAGTTGATATTGTGGAGAACCTGTACATCTACAACATCTCCATGTCGAATGCCAGTGACGGAGCCCGAATCAAGGTGTGGCCTGGAGTGGAAAGCCTTTTCCAAGACAATCTCAATGGTGGTGGAGGCCTTGGACGTGTGAGAAACGTCACTTATGATGGTTTCCACCACGAGAACAACGATAATGCCATTACCATCACTCAATGCTACGGTCAGAAGAACCAGACTCTCTGCAACCAGTTCCCGGTATGTCTACCATATCAATGCCATTGAACTAATACTAACCACTATTCGAAGGCCAACCTGACCATCGAGGACATTACCATGAAGAACTTCTGGGGTACAGTTTCAAAGAAGTTCGATCCTCGAGCTGGATCTCTGGTCTGCAGTGCACCTGACGTAAGTTCCCTATAATCTCAAACTTGATGCAGCTAACATCTTGAAAAGCGATGCAGTAACATTGTGGCTGAGAACATTACCGTGGGCGTGCCTAGTAAGAAGGCACCTGTCTACGACTGTTACAACCTTGACGAAGATACTTTGGACATCACTTGCCAGGATCCCACTACAGACCGGGACACGACCAACGGTTAAGAAGATAATTCTTGCTCATAACACAATTCAGCTGAAAGGGTATAGATCATTGATGAAACCCGAGTTTTAGATATAACATGAAGGTATTTTGTTTCATTTTAGTTCTTCTAAATCCTTATCTAGTGACTTCTTTAATGGTAAAATGGGAGACACGATCTGCATGTTGTAGTCCTGAGAGAAAATGTTTAATAGAGAATGGTGAAGTCAAGTGGAGCCGCCCCGGTTGTAAGGGAATAGGTGTCCCTACGCACGTGACTATACCTTCCAAGAAAGTCAAAATGCGGGGTTCGGAATTTACAGTTGAACATTTCGGCCTCATTTTTCGCATCAGCCCCCTGATTTTGTTTCTCTGCTTAGTATCTGCGACATTCACCATCCACAACCAGCACTAAATCGTGCCGACACGATGACTCTACTTGACCTTCCCGCAGAGGTCCTTCGCCTGATATTGCAACTGGTTGAGCCAGACGACTTCGAGAGCCTCATGTTAGTCTGCAAGCTAGTCCATGAGGCTGGATACATCTTCATCGCAAAGCACAACTACTATAAGCACACTTTTCGTCATGTACACATCGACGCACAAAGCACAACGTTAGAAAACACCGTACGATACAGCAGTCTAGCTGAGCTAGTAGGCATCGTTGCTACGGAACCCCGGGCTACCCTTTATATCCGAACACTGTCGATTTATGGCCCCTTTCGCCATATGCCTCACATGGCCAGCATGGGTGTTACTTTGGGCGGCGAACGGTGCGCACTGGACCTTGACCAGACTGGGACACTCGTGGCAGAACTGATCTCTGAATCTCCATGGCTAAGGGCCGCGGGATGTGATGTTGTGGCCTGGCTCGCCTTAGTCGATGCAGTGCGCAATGCTGCTGAAGGCGGGCAAGGCGAGACTTATGAAGACCGATATAATGGAGACGGATCATATCAGACGTGGAGGGAATACGCCGATTTCTGCCTATTCGTCCTTCTCCTGACGCAGCTCACACGGCTCCAGACTCTGAAAATCAAGCACGACTTCCACTATGCATCCAGCTACGGGGATGACCAGCTTGCGGCTCCTGTTCTTGTCCAGGCTAAGCGAGTTCTCGACCTCATGTCGCTCTGTGCCGATAAGACCAGCCGCGCCATGATTAGCCAATCCTCTGTGAAGATCTGCAGACTTCCCGGCTCACCGCTCGAATCTTTAGCTGAACTATACTATTGCTCACGACAAGGCGGCTCTTACCCCCTGGATGCAACTGCCCTGCATCCATTCATCTGCTTACCAAGCCTTCTTCGGTTATACGCGCATGATCTTAAGACACTATCCAGTATAGACTATGCCTATACATGGCCTCCAAAGAAATACTTGACGAAGCCCATAGATGACGAGATTGCGGTATCACATGGCGCGAATGACGGCCATGGCAGCCAGCTCCTGAACTACTACAACAACAATGACTACTCGCTACTCGTTTCACAGGAGCATAGCACTGTGGAGTACCTGGAACTTCTTCGCTGCGACTTGAGCCCTCGTGGCATTGCATCTCTTATCGAGCGGATGCCGTCACTGACTACAGTTCGCTATACGTACAAGGGTAAATCTGGCCTAACTGAATATGATGCCGTGGTGGGTTGGGATTTTGACGGGGGTAATTTGCTGCAAGCGATTGCGGATGCAAGTCGGGTTGTTGTGGACGGTGTTAATCAGCTCGTCATTGCTCGTGGGCTGCAAACTGATGGAAATAACTATAAGGAACGGCCGGGGAGAAGCGGTAACTACGGACGAGATGACTCTGAACATTTAATTTCAGCCGAGCGGATCACAGACTTGTCTATAGGCATTGACGACTGCCCTCGTCACATTGTTACGGGAATCTCTGGAGCCAGCATCCAACGGTTCACAAACATCAAGAGATTGGCATTGGACGTCCGTGCCTTTCTTGGCCCCACCCCTGAGAGTGGCGAGAGGCGAGATTTCTATAGCAACTGGGATCCGCAGATGTCCAGTTGGAACCCTGAGACTGACATCCCTTCTCTCATTAACGTTTTGCCCCGCTCACTAGAGAGTCTGGAGCTTTTCGTTGACATGCAGGGTTCTGAAGGCAACTCGCACCGCGAGTTTTGGGACTTGGAATTTGTGTACTGGACGAAGTTGTTGGAAGGGTTCCGTGAGGGCAGGGACGAACGATTGCCTAACTTGAAGGACTTCGTAGTGAGGGAGAACCCGCTCATGTTTAAAGGTCACCGGCCTAGTGGCGTGTATGAGGAAGTACTGTTGAGTGACGATGCGAGAAGTGTGGCCAACCGGCGAGCCGCATTAGAAGCAGGAGCTGACTTTGTGTCTGTCGATGGTATCCAGATGTCGTGGCGCGAAGGTCTTGAGGAGGAACAAGCTTCAATTTACGCGGATGGATTATATCTATACTGAACGCGTCCATTACACACTAGCCTCAATACTAAATACAGAAGCTTCATTCGGGAAAGAGAGCCATCGGCTATACGTGAAGTTGGCCAAGATTGGATCTTGAGTACTTGCTATCATCAACTGCGAAGACCGATTACTCCCACTAATCAGTTGGATTAGACGGCGCTGTCCTCTTCAAAGTAAGAGGCACAACTTCATCTGACTTAGCAGAAGTTGAAGCATTCCAGCCAACCGTATAAACGCCCTCAATGTCAGTGTCCTTTCTATACCAGAGCGAAAGCATTGCTCCATCCTCCCGAGCCATGAAGAAGGATCCGTAAAACATAAAGTCTGAGTTGTAGTTGCTAGCGTTGGCTGTGCTGTTGACCAGTTTGACAGTCTTGAGTGCAGACGATGGACCGGGGACGACGAGCGACTTATTTGACCAGGTAGGGTTTCTATCGCCGGGAAGGTCCGTCATGTTGGGGGAAGCCTTTAACTCATTGTTGGTAATCGTGACTAAACTGAATTAGGCATATATTCTGAATGTTTGGGAGTCAATGAGGTGACTTACATTCGATTGGTGCGGCTTGTACATCATCGACACGGCTGTAGTTGCCTACATAAATCGCATCTGTTGGAAGGTCAGCAACCAGTAAACGTATCATTAGAAACAGAAAGCCGTACCGCCTGCAGAGAATAACGACAAGCCACCAACCTCCGGACCGTAAGCATACAAGGAAAACGGTCCCGGGTTGTCAGTTGCAGCTACATAAGTAGCGAAAGTTGGAAGTGAGGCTTTGACGAAATCTGAAGGACGCATGGTTGATGTGTTGATCGAGAAGGATGGTGTGCAAAGTCTGCTTGTGGGTATATTCAACAGAAGGAAAGGCCAAGTGATATAGTAACACATATCTAAATTTTACACTGCGCCTCAGATGACGAGTCTTACGTTCGTTCACCAGTGCGGGTCGAGATCGACGGCTTACGCATTTCGTGCGCCCTGTTTTTACGGGTTCTCCCACAACAAGCACGATTAAGTAGATAGATAAGATCGTGATGTGGGCAGCTAGCGTTAAAATGTTTCGATCGACGTTCTAGTGACCCATTTTACATATGGGTTCAGGAACGGCCCGGTGTTTATCTTCGGGTGACCCTTGTTTCAAATTGGCGTTAGCGGCGATCAGACCCAGCACGAATAGCGTCGTCAGCAAATCCGTGTGCTTACCGGTCATCTATCACGAGTCAGACTCATAGGTTTATTACTAAGAGAGTCGCAGTAATTAAGAGTAGGAAAGGTTGTACGTTAGCTGCGGTCAGACCGTCAGTGCGAATAGCGTCGTCAGCGAATCCGTATACGTGCCAGTCAACTTTTACAGGATAGGCTAATAGGTATTGGACTAAGAGAATCGCAGTACTTAAGAGTAGGATAAGTCGTAAGTAGTGGTAATCAATTCCTATCATTCACGTTGTTCTTCATTCTTACGATCGTCTTTCTTTCGGCTTGCATTTTTTGGCAAGTAATCCCTCGTCAACCATGCAGTTGCATCATCTATTTCTAGCTGGTTATCTCGGGCTCTCGCAAGCTCTGGGCCTGAACTCTTTCAACATTCTCGATAGGCGTGGCTCCTGCGATGGAAATACCGCTTCCACTCGCTCAACATGGTGTGACTATTCCATCGACACTGACTATTCTATCGAACCTGTTGATACTGGTGTGACAAAAGAATATTGGTTGGAGTTGACAGATGTTACTGTTGCCCCCGATGGCTATTCACGTTCAGCCATGGCCGTCAACGGTACTATACCGGGCCCTACTCTCTTTGCTGACTGGGGCGATACTGTTGTGGTCCATGTAACCAATTCTTTGACTACATCCCTAAATGGTGCGTATACAATTGTGTTGGTCTGAACTGTATGACTTGATAACTGACCTTTGAAAATCTTAAATAGGCACTAGTATACACTGGCACGGTATCCGTCAGAACTACACCAACCAATACGACGGTGTATCGTCTATTACTCAGTGTCCTCTTGCAGTTGGAGAGACCGTTACCTACACCTGGAAAGCTACACAGTACGGCTCAACATGGTATCATTCGCATTGGGTGCTTCAAGCTTGGCAGGGTATCTTTGGTGGTATCATCATCAACGGACCCGCTACCACCGACTACGATGAAGATCTAGGAATGGTCTTTCTCAACGACTGGGACCACCAGACTGTAGACGAGCTCTACTATTCAGCCGAGACAAATGGACCTCCGACTTTGGATAACGGACTTATCAACGGTACTAACGTATATGGTGATGATGATGATAGTTCCCAGACTGGCTCCCGCTTTAACGTATCCTTCCAGTCTGGTACATCATACCGTATGCGGTTAGTTAATGCCGCAGTTGACACGCATTGGAAGTTCTCCATCGACAACCACACTTTAACAGTCATCGCATCAGACTTGGTACCTATCGAACCATATGAAACGACAGTCCTGGATATCGCCATGGGTTAGTAAAGTCAACTACCGTGAACCTCAATCTTACTAACCCTACCAAGGTCAGCGATACGATATCGTAGTAACCGCCGACCGAGCCGACGTTGCCGACAATTTCTGGATGCGTGCGATTCCCCAATCAGCCTGTTCAGATAACGACTCCACGGATAACATCAAGGGCATTGTCTACTACGGGGATAGTCCTGGCACACCCTCCACAACTGGCTATGACTACACAGACAGTTGCGACGATGAAACAGACAACCTGGTGCCCTACATCTCCAAAAGTGTTGAAGACGCCAACTGGAGTGACCTAGAGACAGCCACTGTTGCACAGAACAGTGCTGGTCTGTTCAAGTGGATGCTTAACAGTACTAGCTTCCTGATGGACTGGGCAAACCCGACTCTAGGTCAAATCCTCAACGGCACTACTGATTTCGACACGGAAAACGCAGTCATTGAGTTGACGGAGGCGAATCAGTGGGTTTATTTTGTCATCGAGACAACTCTCCCAGTTCCTCATCCCATTCATCTGCATGGCCACGACTTTTTCATCCTGGCACAGGGAACTGGTACATACTCTTCTTCTGTGACTTTGAACACTAGCAATCCACCTCGGCGTGACACAGCCATGCTTCCAGCAAACGGATATCTTGTCATGGCTTGGGAAACGGACAACCCTGGTGCTTGGCTGTGCCATTGCCATATTGGTAAGTTTAATGAGCCATGAAGTGAGATCAATCTTGCTAACTAATTCGTAGGTTGGCATACATCTGAGGGTTTTGCTTTGCAGTTTATTGAGCGTGCAAGCGAAATCCCCGACATTACGGCGTCTAGCTATGTTTCTGACGTTTGCGATGCTTGGACTACTTTCCAGAGTGAGAACCTGATTGAGCAGGAGGATTCCGGTGTTTAGGCAGGGCAGTCTAATATGTTCAACAGTCGTATTGACTGTCTTGACACTAGCTATAATACTCAAGGTAGCAATACTTTCTATCACAGGTTTTATCACTCTGATGTTATTATCACTCTTCTCTCGTTTCATTCCCTCTCATATACCCAACAGACAAGGATGTGGTCCGACTATGCCTAGTACTTCGGAACAAACAGTTGTCGGGTCCCAACTCGGTTATTTTTGTGTATCATAACTCATAGTAAGTTGCACAGATACACTTAACTACTTTAAACAATCACCAAGACGTTCCAATGCTCTCACGAGATACACCGCCGTTCTGGCGATTGATCGTGTTGTTGACTTGTAAGATGTAATTGGATCTCTATTGCTATACACCCAGCCTGACCTTACTTAGTCTGAACCTCTAGTCGAGAGACGTGCCCTGATCAGGGACCCCTGTTATGCTCTCAAGCCTCAAGAATCTTGAATTCGGCAGGGACAGCATCGGCACTAGCGCCACTAATGGCAATCTTCTCCTACAAGGAGGCACGCAAGTTAGCGATCAATCCAGATATCATAGGTGCAGCAGAGACTTACCAACTCCTGGAACTTCTCCTCCGAGAGTCCAGCAATGTCGTACATGGTACCATCCGTAAGGCCAAGGGCATTGGGCTCGGCGGTAGCCTCGCACTTTCCTTCAGCCTGCTCGGCAGGGCATGACTTATCCTCAGCGCGCTTTCGGCCGAGGAACCAGTATTTACCTCCGGTGCGGTCACCGCGAGAGTTGTATGACATGCAAAGATCGGTTCTGCCGTTTGAGTCTTGCTCGTTTGCCATGTAAGTGCAGCCACCACCGGTATTGGCCTGGGTGCGGATGCGCCAGGAGCTTGGGATCTGTCAATCCCACGTTAGTCCCTGATTGCTAAGATGATTGTTAAAGAAGGATGTTTTCACGTACAGCGTTCACGGAGATACTCAGTCTACCACTACCGGCTGAGTTGCTGAACACACAGCATACGTTGGGGTTAAGACCAACGCAGGCAACGAAAGCGCCGTTGCAGGAATCACCTGACCAAGCCCTCATGTCAACGGCTGATGCAGTAGCTGCGAGAGCGAGGAGAAGTCCGGAGAAGTGCATCTTGATGGTGTTTGTTGCGGTGATGTGAAGAAGATGAGATGTTGGTGAGTGATGAAGCCAAAAGAACAGGACGAAGCACCTGTCTTTATACTACTTCACTGCCAGGTTACTGATCCTACGACTGGTATCATTCTGATCAAGAGAAAGACTAATTCATACGCTGGCAGTATTGCTGTGCTGGAGGCAATCGGGAGCTGTCTGCTACCTTCCGGATGGGGCGTCGGATGGTCGCTGGCGATGATTGGTAGCATTGCGAGCATCCATCGGCGGTGATTGAGAGCCCTGCTGATCCACTGGAACCAAAGTTCCTTTATCTTGTGGGGTCCGTTCTTTTAAATGTTGATTCTTCTCTGTACCTTGGTAAAACCGTTACTCTTGAACTATAATTAAATATCCAGATTGCGATATCCTTTTCCTAGTTTATTATTCTTTCTCTTTACTTTCATCTTAAATATTGAGTGTCCTTGAATAACAATTATCAACCCTATCTGCTATCAATTCACAGATAGTCCGAGCGCCTACCGAACGACGGTAAGCATATAGGATCCTCTTTTTTCTGACTGCACCTCGCCCTTGATCCTTCAGCTTACAAACCTAGTATACCTTCCACTTTAGGCGTGGATGGTATTTGCGCAAGGGAACTTCCGTGGTTCCGTAGGGTCTCTGCTTTGCCGTCTGGATCCATATCAGCCTAGAATAAACCCCTGCAGTTTGTGGGCCCAGACTTAAATTGACAGTCTAGAATCACAGGGTGATATAGCTGCCTGTATAGGGTATGAAAATACAGATGTATGCAAAAAGGCCGAGAAATGTGTCACAAGTGTTTGGGAGGACCAGATTTGGAGAAAGAAAGTACCAATGGACTTCTAGCTCTTGTTTGGATTATATCTGGAATAGTATGAGCGGAATGTTATGGTCTGATAGTTATTGCTATTGAGGTTGGATCAGCAATTGCAACGACGGATCTCCAGTTCTGCTACAACCTTAGGAAGGCTGATGCTGCAGGGTACTTCCAGGAACAACACAAACGAACGGCCTGGATATGCACAAGTGCTTACTTTTGCTCCGGTCCGCTATCCATTAGCTGCATTCGGTTTGATATTGCCGATGTGTAATCTTCCGTTTGACTTCATTCCGCAGACAATAAGGGATCGAAACTGACCAATAGCTACAACCATTTATTGACATGCGGAACCTTTCCAACCACGTACCGCGTCAAGATTGGCCGCCTTTAACAAGTCCCATACGTCAATTAGCTGTTGATAAGTGGAAGGTCCTTGATGACTGCATTTATTCACTATCTTCTCCCTGTTGTAAATATCTCCTTGATTGTGTAGCAGGATGGGAAGTCAAGTAACTAGTACCTTGACATTCTACGCGCTTTCCTCCAAGTTGAAGTTCTGGGCCTCATAGACGTAAGTCTAATTTTGCCGAAAAGGCTGAGCCTGCATCCGTCCATTATAGGCGGGTCTATTCGGTCTGAGACGCATATAATTCGCTGTATAGCAAATCAACGATACCCCTGCCAGTTCTGTATTTGGCAAAGCGTGAGATATCAGGTCAGACCGCCCCCTGTGACATTGTTCTGCCGGCGTCTGTAAAACCAGAGGCTGCAGCAACTCTCGTGTGGCGGTGCACCAACGTACTCCAGTTCTAGACCCCCGGGTTCTCCAAGTGGTTTTTCTCAAAATCCGGCGGTTAGTTTCATGTATCCCCATTACTTTCCTGTCCAATAGGTCTAAACTATCACAAACCATCCGTAGAAGAAGGTAATTTCTGTCTAAACGTGAACCAGCCAGGAGGCTGCCCTCCTACACAGTGTTCTATACACGCAAGCTGCGGATCCGGAAAAGTATGTGTCTCAAGTTGCTGCGGCGATACCTGTCCAGCAATATCGTCTGGAGATGTTTGTATCTCATCTGGACCGCACAAGCTGTTCCGACGTGAGAGTGAAGCTAAAATGGCGGCTTCGTCGCCTTACCTGAACTTAGAGGTGGCGGGAAACGGACACGATTAGGTGGTACGGGGTTTCTGATTGATGGCTACAGGAGAATGTAGTGTTGCAAACCGGCAAGAGTCTTGTGTATATGACGTTGTTTGTTTTATGCAATACGGCAAGCCGTATGGAATCATTTCGTCGTCACTGACTTTGCACAAGAGTTTGGTCGATCTAGAAAGGTCCGATCCCGAAGAATATAAACGTCTGCCGGAGATAAAAGCTGGAACTTTCTTCTTTAATGTCCCTCATGACGGCCTGGACATCCAAGCGCTGTACCCATAGTCAGAGATGGGCCAAATCGCTTCTTAGTGGAGTCTATGAACCGGCTCAATTCACGTAGCTGTACCTAAAATCTATTACAGCTGTAGTATTTATATACTTCATATTACACTCGACTTAGTTTTAGCTACAACACTTTTAAACTCAAAGTGTCTTGGATACTATTTGCCCCCAACCGGAGTGGGAAACAAATTTCATGGGATTGGAGATTCCGGCCCGAGCAAAGTGGGCCAAAACACCAAACCCCGCATAACTTTGAAGTCGATCGCCCCAGGATCGAGTTAGTGAACTAGGATCGTATCGATTGGTGGGATAATACCCAATGTCCGTGTATTCGAATATGATCGACATGGCCGAGGTACTGTTAAAAAGACATCGTAGACCAGCCATAAAACAACACTAAAAGTCAGGTTTGTTAGTCGTGTTCAATATGAAGCCTTTCCTCTTGGCCGGTATTGCACTGCTTCAGTGGATTCCCGGTTTCCTGGGAGTCCCAGGTCACAAGTCGCCTTTTGCCAATGTCAAAAATGGCACCTATCGAGGAATTCATTCCAACGACTATAATCAAGACTTTTTCTTGGGAATTCCTTTTGCTGAGCCTCCCGTTGGCGACCTGCGTTTCCGAAACCCTCGACCATACGATCAGTCTTGGAAAGGAACCCGCGACGCGAGCGAGTACTCTCCTGCTTGCGTGGGCTATGGGGTGAGTTGATGCAACCACAGATGATTCGCAGTTTCGCTGACAGTCTTAGCCATCACAGTTGGGTTACAATACGAGCGAAGTACGTATTACAAGAACTATGATAGTTTTTGGACTAACACCCGGCAGGATTGTTTGTATCTTAACGTTATACGCCCCTCAAGGTACTCCGACAAGAAGCTGCCGGTAGCCGTATGGATTCACGGCGGAGGTTACTACCAAGGCAGTGGCGTAGACATCCGCTACAACCTCACCTTTATCGTCGAACAATCCGTCAAAATCGGGCAGCCTATCATGGCAGGTAGCATGAACTATCGGCTTGGCGCATTTGGCTTTCTCAACTCAGCCGAATCTTTCGAGACTGGTGACTCAAATATGGGCTTTCGCGACCAGAGATTATCCTTGCATTGGATTCAGGAGAATATTGCAGCCTTTGGAGGTGACCCGTCCAAGGTGACCATCTGGGGCCAAAGTGCAGGTGCTGCATCTGTCGGTGCTCAGATCCTGGCCTTCAACGGTCGTGATGACAAGCTGTTCCGCTCGGCTATCTTGCAAAGCGGTGCACCTATCTCCCTTGCATCTCAATCCGACCTATCGGAGGATTTGTACGAGTTACTTCTCAAGAATACTAGCTGTACCTCGCTCGAATGTCTACGGTCTCTTCCCTTTGTCGATCTCGACAAAGCACTCAATAGTACTGCCCTTTCAGGTTGGAATCCAAAGATAGATGGAGACTTTGCAGCCCGACACTCTTCTCAGCAGTTGAAAGATGGTGCTTTCGTCAAGGTTCCTATCATCATGGGAGCGACCACCGACGAAGGCACAAGCTTCTCAAAAACGGGCATCAACACAACTGCGCAGTTTATCTCAGCCATAGAGAACTCTTCTCCACCTATTAACAGCTCTTTTGCCCGCACGGTCGCTAAAGCATATCCCGAACGAAGCCAACACCAAGTCCTTCACAATCTTGCGGCTGACTGGGTACCTCCTCCCAAATATGGTAAACAATTCCGAAGAGCGGCGACTTACTACGGCGATGTCAACATGGTGGCACCTCGAAGACTGGCCGCCGAGGTTTGGGCATCCAAGGGACTGCCTGTGTATTCCTATCGATTCGACGCGATTCCCGCATGGGCTACCTATGTCCAGGGGGCAACCCACTTCGTCGATGTGGCATTCTCTATGATGAATCTCAACGGCACAGGCTACGCACCAATACGCACACCACCTTTCCAGGGTTTACCAGAGTCGTACAGGGATCTCGCAAGGCTCATGTCTGGCGATTTGGTCAAGTTTGTGGTAACGGGAGATCCGAACGGATGGAAGGGTCGAAAGGATGCTATGATAAGTCTAGGCAACCCAATTCCTGCTTGGCTAATTTACAAGACGAAGGGTCATGGGTCTCCACAGAACTTTCTATACCGAGGGAACCTTAGCAGCACGGTTGAGAAGGATATTTGGAGGAAGAAGTCAATCGCGCTTCTCAATTCAGTTAATTTGGATGTTTATGATCGGTAGTTGGATTGAAAAACTCAGTACCTTATCAAACGGACAATGTGTATTCTTGTTAAGTTAGAAACTGCCATAGTATATTTAGTTTTTGTATTTTACTTTTATATTTCTTTATAATATGATTTAAAAGATACTAATTTCCAGATCTATGTTAATTAACCGGGAAATTCTTATTAAACTGGAACATGTTCTTTGGGTCCCATCTCTTCTTAGCAACAAGTAATCGCTCGTATTTCTCTGGTTTGCCGAAAAGATTACGAACCCACTCCGGCCCAAGATTAATACTGAAATTAGAGTACCCGTTGCGTAAACAGCCTTCTGCTACTTGGTCGGCTGTTTCATTAACCCAAGACATGTGCTCCTCATCACCAGACGAAGACTTCCATTGGGCAACAATTTGATAGAACCCAAGGGCGCCCTCGCGGGAGAAGGCGCATGAGTCTTCCTCAAAATCCTCCGTAATCGCTCCTCCAGCAAAGAACCACAGCTCTTGAGCATGCCCATCAGGTGCCCGCTCAGCAGCTGCAATCATCCTGTCGATCATTTGTTCGGTCACTTCGGAAAAGTAAGCCCCTCTTGTGATTGACCTCATACCATATGGAGCCATGGCATCGAGGAAGCTATTGACTTCTACCCATGGCTTCATGTGTTTCTCAATTGCAGTCGGCTTGCCCAGAGCCGCGACATCTCGTACAACACCTTCGAAATCAGCCTCTTGTCCAGAAAAGGCGCATATCATGATCAGACCAGGGGCTCCGTGAAGCTCCTCAGGAACATGGGGAGCATGAGGTAGTGTTACCAAGGCCGGGATGGCCTGTAGCTCTCGAGGAGCAGATTTCATAAAGCCAGTCATCTTCAAGAGCACTTGTTTGGTTTCAACAATATCGAAGATGAGAGTTGCCAGGCCAACCTCAGCAGGAAACTTGTGGGCACGGTACTCAAAAGTCGTTACCACGCCGAAATTACCGCCGCCGCCTCGAAGTGCCCAGAACAAGTCTGGGTTCTCCTCCTTGTCAGCTCTCACGAATCGGCCGTCGGCCGTGACGAGTTCGCAAGCAAGAAGATTATCGACAGTGGCCCCAAAGCGTCTCATATTCATTCCCACACCACCGCCCAGTGTCAAGCCAGCAATGCCGGTGTGACTGACCGTACCCGCAGGAACGACAAGGCCGTGCTGCGCACAGGCCGCATCTAAATCTTTTAGACAGGCCCCAGCAGAAGCGCGGACAACCTGGGTATTGACATCAACTGAAATTTCTTTCCATTGACTCATATCCACGACAAGCTGGTCATGAGGCATGGCAGACGCGTCTGCTCCGTGCCCGCCGCCACGGATCGCAACCGGGATATTGTTGGTAAAGGCGTGACGCATCAGGGCTTGTAGGTCGGCCACATCAGCTGGGCGGGCGATAAGGGCAGGAAGCCAATCATCCTTGGCCATATTAAAGATGAGACGTGCATCTTTGTAGCCGGGGTCGCCTACCCGGTACTTTTGCCCACGAAACTCAGTCGGCGCTAGGTCGAGAGGTGAGACTGAAAGTGCTGACATGATGACGGATATGAGAGATGAATAGTGATGGAGCTTGGATACAAGGTGGCGGAGATGAAGGAATGTAAAACAGAAGAGGGCGTAGGTGAAAAGATATGATAAAAGATGTTCTTAAGTACTTTATTAGTGTTGGTAGCATGTATGATCCCTGAGCTTTGCGGAACATCTCGGCGGTAGGGGTTTCCTATTAGGGCAAATATCTTGCGATGAATTTTCGGAAGACTTGTTTGCTCTCTGGACTGCTTTTCACCCTCGGACTTCCCATTTGCGGACATCCGAGGATACCGACGTCCGCTTCTGTAGGGACTCCGCTTAATTGCATATCTCAATATTTTATCATAATTGAGATCATATTAACTTACCTCTACATAATCTTCAAGATCTTGAGTCCGCAAAATATTCAAGAAATGCAAGCTGGTGCAGGTTCAACAATACAAGGCCAACTATTCGACCAATCTACCCGGGAAAATTCAGCTGCGCTTAGTATATTACAGTAGGTAGCACTGGGGTAGAACTTTAATCTTTCTAGAGAAGAAGCTATAGATATAAAGGTTGTCTATACGGTCTATAATATAATATTGTACTAAATATTTAGTGCATATACTGGAAAGGCAAGGTTAGATAACTCTAAGCTGCTTTTAAGAAACAATTAAGAACTAATACATTCCCTTTCAATATTACAAAAAGGTAATTGGTATAGTTGTACTTGTAAGAACTAGTCTTAATTCTTATACTTAGTGTATATAGGATAATTCTGCAATAGTGATACTAAGTATTTTAAAGCTTGTTCCTAGAACCTTAAGCAGGTAGTAAAGCTAGAAATTAACATTTGATCCACATAGGATGCATGTTTTGTTTTAAGAATAGATTATTATTTAATAGGGGTGCGGAGATAGCGTCCGGGCCCGATAACGCCGTGTTAAACTTTCCTGGAACCACTTGTCTGTTTATACTACAGCAAACCCTCAACGCTAATCTGAGTCTGCGCACGCCCTGACGTCCAATTTTTTGAAATGCTTGGTAATTGATACTCGTATATGCCTTGATACGAGCAAGGTCAGGGATCGTGTTACAGACACCTTCAAGTTCTACTCCGTCTGCTGAAGAGGTTAAACAGCAACGGGTGTTCTCTGGATGCGGTCTCGGGGTCGAAATTCGCCCGACCTCTATGTAGAATTCTTGAAGGTTAGTTATTAAGTCGTATAGTCCAATCGAAATTCGCCCGACGACCGTCGCCGGCGGGCATACCAACCTCTGCAAGATGTCCATGTACACTCTATTCCAAAAGGATTTAAACAGACGTATCTACCTTGCATTTCACTGTCAAGTTTGTCAATCAAACCCTATTCATTCCTGTTACACTACAAGTCAGTTCAACAAAAACGTAACATAGCTAAATCCATTCTCCTCTTCACTACTGGCGATCTTGTGATCCAGCAAGTGAATCAGACCTGCAATATCAAGGGAGTCCGAATGTCTTATCAGAGTCGATTACTCAGCCATCAATCCCTGCGATCCTAACTTCTTCATATTGGGCCCGAGTCTTTCATCACTGGACATGAATTCTCGGGCACAGTAGAGAAATCTGGCTCGGATACGTCGTTCAGGACTGGAGATGCTGTCTTTGGTATTTCGCCGGTTGTGGTCCCTATGCAATTCTGCTACGGAGCCCATCAAGACTTGATGGTCGCCAGATCGGACTTGCTTTACAAGATCCCAGCTGGTATATCTTCCAAGAACGCGAGTACTATATGTATAGCTGCACACACAGCATCAGATGCCTTGTTGAATGTCATCGGTCTGGGATTCCCTCCTGCCGACGTACCTGGCATCAGCGTTTCTGGAAAGGGAATTCTCATCTGGGGGGGCGCAAGTAGTGTTGGCATCATGGCCACCCAGATCGCAAGGGCTGCCGGTTTTCAGTACATCTTTGTTACTGCATCTACCAAGAACCACAATGTACTTCGAAACTTCGGCGCGACGAATTGTTTTGACTACAAGAGCCCGACTGTAGTATAGGATATGAAAGCAGGTCAGAAACCCCTTGGAATCGAGTTGGCCATCGCTTTTGACACCGTCGGCAAAGGAACAACAAATCATGGACCTCCTACCGGCCCAAGCGGCCCGGAGCTGACTAGACTTGCGTTATCAGCAAGTAACCCCGGTGACCTCCGTCTAGCTTGCACACTCCCAGTCCCTGCAGATTCCGATTTCGGGTTCTGCGCTTCGTTCCGACCGAAGGGTAGTCTCAACGCTATGGGGGCACCTCAGGACCCTAACTCGTCTGGCCGAGTGCGCAAGGTTATGGAACATCTGTTGGCAAATGATAAAGAAAGGTTAAAGCTTCCTGTCGTAACAACTATTACTGGTACAAAAGCTGGAATTAGCGGTATTCGCCGTGCTGCTGAAGGCAAAATGAGCTTGGAAAAGCTAGGTTTAGAACATCCTCTAGACTAGTTAAAGCCTTCTTTAATTATTAGGATTATAGAGGCGGGCACCGTTAGCAGTCTGGATTGATGCAAACCTAGAATAAGCCTTTGGACTATTTATCGATTTACATTCCAAGACGTTATATGACATGAACGATTTATTGCTCTTAGTCCTAACGGAGCAGTTGTACATAACTAGTCCCCAGAGTCCTTCGACTTCACTTAAGAAGAAGCCTTAACACGACAAAGGATCCATCCAAGTGGAACAGAGTTCGTGCTGATAACAGCCGACTTCTTCGCCGTAAACTCAGCACTGCCAGGGATAGTAGCGTACTTGTCCTTGTACATCTGACAAACAATCTGGTCATCCTTAGGAGCCTTGACGCCCTTGACAGTAGAGAAGACGTTGACGATCTCGAGTTCGGTGATCTTGACGTTGTCCTGGTGGGTTAGAACGCCAAGAGGGACATTCTGGGGAAGGCTGCTGGATTCGCCGTTGATGGGGTCGTTGTAGGTCATCATGGCAACGCCGACGTAGGGCTTTTCCTGAGGAGGAGCGGCGGTGACGGTGGTGGTGAAGGCTGCGAGGCCGGCGAGGACAGTGGAGAAACGCATTATTGCTGTTGTCTGGATTGATTGAACTTGATTGAAGTGGAAGTTGAATGATGATATGTTGAATGTACGAGTCAAGACACGTCTTTATATATCCAGAGACGGAAATCCCGCAACGATATCTATTCCGGTGGATATTCCATTCAGCCTCACGCATGTGCACATTTGCCTCATTTGTATAATCACAAGATCCTCTATGTCCACAGTAAGCACTACAGCCCACTATTGTCCAATAGCAATTATTTCTCGCAGATGATCTGACGGAGGAAATACAACAATGAGGCTTAGAAAATCACAGCCCCGTAATCTGACCCGGCGACTGCTGCATTGGGATGATGATGAGAGATATCTCGTATCGAGCGAAAAGTGAGGAATAGTTCCATATTTAATGAGCGCTCGGGAGTTCCTATGACGCCTGATAACCAATGAGATAATATTTGTGACAAACTTTGATCTATTTTTTGGATCGGAGCAAAAATGAAAAGATATCCTGGTCGCTGACGGAGAAGATCATGTCGTTTATTTAGATTGACAGAAATAACTCACGACAATTGATGCGTCATTTTGTCTCTTCATCCAACACTCCAGTATTGACACTGACTTGTCATCGGGTACTCCAGAACAGATGAATACGTCACAGACTGGATCTGGGACGACACTCTGGACCTCGTCGCTATACTCGTATCCTACTCGGTCGTTTTCACTTGGGATGAGTCAGCCGATCATCGAGGCTCGTGAACCTGGCGAGAATCAATGTCGACGTCTGCTCCCAAAAGCAAGTTAAACGGATTGGTGGATCTCACCATGCAATGTGGTTCATCTCCAGATCCGAACCCAATCCCTGCTTTGAATAAGGTTTCCACCAACAAGTTCTGCTTCCAATGCTAGCACGGCACGTTTTCTTGTGCCTTGCTCTAACATGATCCCGCATTCAACTTGTACAGTCACAAAATCTGGACTGGCTCATTTTCTTCATCCAACAATAGAATGTCTTCCGGACCCAGTGGTGATATTGGAGCTCACGCAGGTCCGGAACATCGTTACAAGTTCAGTTATGGAAGTCTATTAGCGACGAGGGTGTCTGGCTAGCATTTTCCAAAGGTGAAAATAGTCCAAGGTCTATGACTATAATCTTTGCACCATGGCCCACTTAACAAGTTGTGAATTGCCGTTCCCATCGCCCTTCAAAACCGCAAAACGCCCATCTGAAACCCAATTCTGCAATAATATCGCCCGACTTCCCCACATTGTCGTAATGTAATATCGTACTAACAGTTAACAAAGTCTGTGAGATTGGCTGTCTTTTTCATGCTGACACGCAATTCCCAACGACTGGGAGAGGTTGACGTCTTGCAGCAGCCAGTGGGGGCGCCTTGGGCACTGTGCGTTTTGGCGCATTCCTTAACTTCCAACATGATGTCGCTTTTAGAGGGCATATCCTTACAGTCTAAGCTCTCTCCACTCGCATGATATGAGAAGCCATGGTATTTGTTGCCTTCCGATTCTGTGTTCCATGTCACAGAGCAAATTGGCCTCCCACGCGGCATCTGCTTCAGCTTTCTTTTTGTCGAGGATAGAGTCGGCCGATCCGAAACAGGGAAGCACTGTCGCAAAGAACCTCAATAGCTTGCTCATTTTACTTCCCTTCTTTCCTTTCTTTTTTTTTTTTTTT